>NW_027439340.1:0-148049 GCF_964188355.1 Buteo buteo
TTAGGGTTTAGGGTTATGGTTAGGGTTAGGGGTTAGGGGTTAGGGGTTAGGCTTAGGGTTAGCGTTACGGTTAGGGGTTAGGGGTTAGGGTTAGGGCTAAGGTTAGGGTTAGGGTTAGGGTTAGGGTTAGGGCTAGGGTTAGGGTTAGGGTTAGGGTTACGGCTAGGGTTAGGGTTAGGGTTAGGTTAGGCTTAGGGTTAGGAGTTAGGGTTAGGGTTTCTATTAGGTTAGTTTTAAGGGCTAAGGTTAGTTTTAGGGTTAAGGTTGGGTTAGGGTTAGGATTAGGGTTAGGGTACGACTTAGGGCTAGGGTTAGGGCTAGGGTTAGGGTTAGGGTTAGGGTTAGGGTTTAGGGTTATGGTTAGGGTTAGGGGTTAGGGGTTAGGGGTTAGGCTTAGGGTTAGCGTTACGGTTAGGGGTTAGGGGTTAGGGTTAGGGCTAAGGTTAGGGTTAGGGTTAGGGTTAGGGTTAGGGCTAGGGTTAGGGTTAGGGTTAGGGTTACGGCTAGGGTTAGGGTTAGGGTTAGGTTAGGCTTAGGGTTAGGAGTTAGGGTTAGGGTTTCTATTAGGTTAGTTTTAAGGGCTAAGGTTAGTTTTAGGGTTAAGGTTGGGTTAGGGTTAGGATTAGGGTTAGGGTACGACTTAGGGCTAGGGTTAGGGCTAGGGTTAGGGTTAGGGTTAGGGTTAGGGTTTAGGGTTATGGTTAGGGTTAGGGGTTAGGGGTTAGGGGTTAGGCTTAGGGTTAGCGTTACGGTTAGGGGTTAGGGGTTAGGGTTAGGGCTAAGGTTAGGGTTAGGGTTAGGGTTAGGGTTAGGGCTAGGGTTAGGGTTAGGGTTAGGGTTACGGCTAGGGTTAGGGTTAGGGTTAGGTTAGGCTTAGGGTTAGGAGTTAGGGTTAGGGTTTCTATTAGGTTAGTTTTAAGGGCTAAGGTTAGTTTTAGGGTTAAGGTTGGGTTAGGGTTAGGATTAGGGTTAGGGTACGACTTAGGGCTAGGGTTAGGGCTAGGGTTAGGGTTAGGGTTAGGGTTAGGGTTTAGGGTTATGGTTAGGGTTAGGGGTTAGGGGTTAGGGGTTAGGCTTAGGGTTAGCGTTACGGTTAGGGGTTAGGGGTTAGGGTTAGGGCTAAGGTTAGGGTTAGGGTTAGGGTTAGGGTTAGGGCTAGGGTTAGGGTTAGGGTTAGGGTTACGGCTAGGGTTAGGGTTAGGGTTAGGTTAGGCTTAGGGTTAGGAGTTAGGGTTAGGGTTTCTATTAGGTTAGTTTTAAGGGCTAAGGTTAGTTTTAGGGTTAAGGTTGGGTTAGGGTTAGGATTAGGGTTAGGGTACGACTTAGGGCTAGGGTTAGGGATAGGGTTAGGGTTAGGGTTAGGGTTAGGGTTTAGGGTTATGGTTAGGGTTAGGGGTTAGGGGTTAGGGGTTAGGCTTAGGGTTAGCGTTACGGTTAGGGGTTAGGGGTTAGGGTTAGGGCTAAGGTTAGGGTTAGGGTTAGGGTTAGGGTTAGGGCTAGGGTTAGGGTTAGGGTTAGGGTTACGGCTAGGGTTAGGGTTAGGGTTAGGTTAGGCTTAGGGTTAGGAGTTAGGGTTAGGGTTTCTATTAGGTTAGTTTTAAGGGCTAAGGTTAGTTTTAGGGTTAAGGTTGGGTTAGGGTTAGGATTAGGGTTAGGGTACGACTTAGGGCTAGGGTTAGGGCTAGGGTTAGGGTTAGGGTTAGGGTTAGGGTTTAGGGTTATGGTTAGGGTTAGGGGTTAGGGGTTAGGGGTTAGGCTTAGGGTTAGCGTTACGGTTAGGGGTTAGGGGTTAGGGTTAGGGCTAAGGTTAGGGTTAGGGTTAGGGTTAGGGTTAGGGCTAGGGTTAGGGTTAGGGTTAGGGTTACGGCTAGGGTTAGGGTTAGGGTTAGGTTAGGCTTAGGGTTAGGAGTTAGGGTTAGGGTTTCTATTAGGTTAGTTTTAAGGGCTAAGGTTAGTTTTAGGGTTAAGGTTGGGTTAGGGTTAGGATTAGGGTTAGGGTACGACTTAGGGCTAGGGTTAGGGCTAGGGTTAGGGTTAGGGTTAGGGTTAGGGTTTAGGGTTATGGTTAGGGTTAGGGGTTAGGGGTTAGGGGTTAGGCTTAGGGTTAGCGTTACGGTTAGGGGTTAGGGGTTAGGGTTAGGGCTAAGGTTAGGGTTAGGGTTAGGGTTAGGGTTAGGGCTAGGGTTAGGGTTAGGGTTAGGGTTACGGCTAGGGTTAGGGTTAGGGTTAGGTTAGGCTTAGGGTTAGGAGTTAGGGTTAGGGTTTCTATTAGGTTAGTTTTAAGGGCTAAGGTTAGTTTTAGGGTTAAGGTTGGGTTAGGGTTAGGATTAGGGTTAGGGTACGACTTAGGGCTAGGGTTAGGGCTAGGGTTAGGGTTAGGGTTAGGGTTAGGGTTTAGGGTTATGGTTAGGGTTAGGGGTTAGGGGTTAGGGGTTAGGCTTAGGGTTAGCGTTACGGTTAGGGGTTAGGGGTTAGGGTTAGGGCTAAGGTTAGGGTTAGGGTTAGGGTTAGGGTTAGGGCTAGGGTTAGGGTTAGGGTTAGGGTTACGGCTAGGGTTAGGGTTAGGGTTAGGTTAGGCTTAGGGTTAGGAGTTAGGGTTAGGGTTTCTATTAGGTTAGTTTTAAGGGCTAAGGTTAGTTTTAGGGTTAAGGTTGGGTTAGGGTTAGGATTAGGGTTAGGGTACGACTTAGGGCTAGGGTTAGGGCTAGGGTTAGGGTTAGGGTTAGGGTTAGGGTTTAGGGTTATGGTTAGGGTTAGGGGTTAGGGGTTAGGGGTTAGGCTTAGGGTTAGCGTTACGGTTAGGGGTTAGGGGTTAGGGTTAGGGCTAAGGTTAGGGTTAGGGTTAGGGTTAGGGTTAGGGCTAGGGTTAGGGTTAGGGTTAGGGTTACGGCTAGGGTTAGGGTTAGGGTTAGGTTAGGCTTAGGGTTAGGAGTTAGGGTTAGGGTTTCTATTAGGTTAGTTTTAAGGGCTAAGGTTAGTTTTAGGGTTAAGGTTGGGTTAGGGTTAGGATTAGGGTTAGGGTACGACTTAGGGCTAGGGTTAGGGCTAGGGTTAGGGTTAGGGTTAGGGTTAGGGTTTAGGGTTATGGTTAGGGTTAGGGGTTAGGGGTTAGGGGTTAGGCTTAGGGTTAGCGTTACGGTTAGGGGTTAGGGGTTAGGGTTAGGGCTAAGGTTAGGGTTAGGGTTAGGGTTAGGGTTAGGGCTAGGGTTAGGGTTAGGGTTAGGGTTACGGCTAGGGTTAGGGTTAGGGTTAGGTTAGGCTTAGGGTTAGGAGTTAGGGTTAGGGTTTCTATTAGGTTAGTTTTAAGGGCTAAGGTTAGTTTTAGGGTTAAGGTTGGGTTAGGGTTAGGATTAGGGTTAGGGTACGACTTAGGGCTAGGGTTAGGGCTAGGGTTAGGGTTAGGGTTAGGGTTAGGGTTTAGGGTTATGGTTAGGGTTAGGGGTTAGGGGTTAGGGGTTAGGCTTAGGGTTAGCGTTACGGTTAGGGGTTAGGGGTTAGGGTTAGGGCTAAGGTTAGGGTTAGGGTTAGGGTTAGGGTTAGGGCTAGGGTTAGGGTTAGGGTTAGGGTTACGGCTAGGGTTAGGGTTAGGGTTAGGTTAGGCTTAGGGTTAGGAGTTAGGGTTAGGGTTTCTATTAGGTTAGTTTTAAGGGCTAAGGTTAGTTTTAGGGTTAAGGTTGGGTTAGGGTTAGGATTAGGGTTAGGGTACGACTTAGGGCTAGGGTTAGGGCTAGGGTTAGGGTTAGGGTTAGGGTTAGGGTTTAGGGTTATGGTTAGGGTTAGGGGTTAGGGGTTAGGGGTTAGGCTTAGGGTTAGCGTTACGGTTAGGGGTTAGGGGTTAGGGTTAGGGCTAAGGTTAGGGTTAGGGTTAGGGTTAGGGTTAGGGCTAGGGTTAGGGTTAGGGTTAGGGTTACGGCTAGGGTTAGGGTTAGGGTTAGGTTAGGCTTAGGGTTAGGAGTTAGGGTTAGGGTTTCTATTAGGTTAGTTTTAAGGGCTAAGGTTAGTTTTAGGGTTAAGGTTGGGTTAGGGTTAGGATTAGGGTTAGGGTACGACTTAGGGCTAGGGTTAGGGCTAGGGTTAGGGTTAGGGTTAGGGTTAGGGTTTAGGGTTATGGTTAGGGTTAGGGGTTAGGGGTTAGGGGTTAGGCTTAGGGTTAGCGTTACGGTTAGGGGTTAGGGGTTAGGGTTAGGGCTAAGGTTAGGGTTAGGGTTAGGGTTAGGGTTAGGGCTAGGGTTAGGGTTAGGGTTAGGGTTACGGCTAGGGTTAGGGTTAGGGTTAGGTTAGGCTTAGGGTTAGGAGTTAGGGTTAGGGTTTCTATTAGGTTAGTTTTAAGGGCTAAGGTTAGTTTTAGGGTTAAGGTTGGGTTAGGGTTAGGATTAGGGTTAGGGTACGACTTAGGGCTAGGGTTAGGGCTAGGGTTAGGGTTAGGGTTAGGGTTAGGGTTTAGGGTTATGGTTAGGGTTAGGGGTTAGGGGTTAGGGGTTAGGCTTAGGGTTAGCGTTACGGTTAGGGGTTAGGGGTTAGGGTTAGGGCTAAGGTTAGGGTTAGGGTTAGGGTTAGGGTTAGGGCTAGGGTTAGGGTTAGGGTTAGGGTTACGGCTAGGGTTAGGGTTAGGGTTAGGTTAGGCTTAGGGTTAGGAGTTAGGGTTAGGGTTTCTATTAGGTTAGTTTTAAGGGCTAAGGTTAGTTTTAGGGTTAAGGTTGGGTTAGGGTTAGGATTAGGGTTAGGGTACGACTTAGGGCTAGGGTTAGGGCTAGGGTTAGGGTTAGGGTTAGGGTTAGGGTTTAGGGTTATGGTTAGGGTTAGGGGTTAGGGGTTAGGGGTTAGGCTTAGGGTTAGCGTTACGGTTAGGGGTTAGGGGTTAGGGTTAGGGCTAAGGTTAGGGTTAGGGTTAGGGTTAGGGTTAGGGCTAGGGTTAGGGTTAGGGTTAGGGTTACGGCTAGGGTTAGGGTTAGGGTTAGGTTAGGCTTAGGGTTAGGAGTTAGGGTTAGGGTTTCTATTAGGTTAGTTTTAAGGGCTAAGGTTAGTTTTAGGGTTAAGGTTGGGTTAGGGTTAGGATTAGGGTTAGGGTACGACTTAGGGCTAGGGTTAGGGCTAGGGTTAGGGTTAGGGTTAGGGTTAGGGTTTAGGGTTATGGTTAGGGTTAGGGGTTAGGGGTTAGGGGTTAGGCTTAGGGTTAGCGTTACGGTTAGGGGTTAGGGGTTAGGGTTAGGGCTAAGGTTAGGGTTAGGGTTAGGGTTAGGGTTAGGGCTAGGGTTAGGGTTAGGGTTAGGGTTACGGCTAGGGTTAGGGTTAGGGTTAGGTTAGGCTTAGGGTTAGGAGTTAGGGTTAGGGTTTCTATTAGGTTAGTTTTAAGGGCTAAGGTTAGTTTTAGGGTTAAGGTTGGGTTAGGGTTAGGATTAGGGTTAGGGTACGACTTAGGGCTAGGGTTAGGGCTAGGGTTAGGGTTAGGGTTAGGGTTAGGGTTTAGGGTTATGGTTAGGGTTAGGGGTTAGGGGTTAGGGGTTAGGCTTAGGGTTAGCGTTACGGTTAGGGGTTAGGGGTTAGGGTTAGGGCTAAGGTTAGGGTTAGGGTTAGGGTTAGGGTTAGGGCTAGGGTTAGGGTTAGGGTTAGGGTTACGGCTAGGGTTAGGGTTAGGGTTAGGTTAGGCTTAGGGTTAGGAGTTAGGGTTAGGGTTTCTATTAGGTTAGTTTTAAGGGCTAAGGTTAGTTTTAGGGTTAAGGTTGGGTTAGGGTTAGGATTAGGGTTAGGGTACGACTTAGGGCTAGGGTTAGGGCTAGGGTTAGGGTTAGGGTTAGGGTTAGGGTTTAGGGTTATGGTTAGGGTTAGGGGTTAGGGGTTAGGGGTTAGGCTTAGGGTTAGCGTTACGGTTAGGGGTTAGGGGTTAGGGTTAGGGCTAAGGTTAGGGTTAGGGTTAGGGTTAGGGTTAGGGCTAGGGTTAGGGTTAGGGTTAGGGTTACGGCTAGGGTTAGGGTTAGGGTTAGGTTAGGCTTAGGGTTAGGAGTTAGGGTTAGGGTTTCTATTAGGTTAGTTTTAAGGGCTAAGGTTAGTTTTAGGGTTAAGGTTGGGTTAGGGTTAGGATTAGGGTTAGGGTACGACTTAGGGCTAGGGTTAGGGCTAGGGTTAGGGTTAGGGTTAGGGTTAGGGTTTAGGGTTATGGTTAGGGTTAGGGGTTAGGGGTTAGGGGTTAGGCTTAGGGTTAGCGTTACGGTTAGGGGTTAGGGGTTAGGGTTAGGGCTAAGGTTAGGGTTAGGGTTAGGGTTAGGGTTAGGGCTAGGGTTAGGGTTAGGGTTAGGGTTACGGCTAGGGTTAGGGTTAGGGTTAGGTTAGGCTTAGGGTTAGGAGTTAGGGTTAGGGTTTCTATTAGGTTAGTTTTAAGGGCTAAGGTTAGTTTTAGGGTTAAGGTTGGGTTAGGGTTAGGATTAGGGTTAGGGTACGACTTAGGGCTAGGGTTAGGGCTAGGGTTAGGGTTAGGGTTAGGGTTAGGGTTTAGGGTTATGGTTAGGGTTAGGGGTTAGGGGTTAGGGGTTAGGCTTAGGGTTAGCGTTACGGTTAGGGGTTAGGGGTTAGGGTTAGGGCTAAGGTTAGGGTTAGGGTTAGGGTTAGGGTTAGGGCTAGGGTTAGGGTTAGGGTTAGGGTTACGGCTAGGGTTAGGGTTAGGGTTAGGTTAGGCTTAGGGTTAGGAGTTAGGGTTAGGGTTTCTATTAGGTTAGTTTTAAGGGCTAAGGTTAGTTTTAGGGTTAAGGTTGGGTTAGGGTTAGGATTAGGGTTAGGGTACGACTTAGGGCTAGGGTTAGGGCTAGGGTTAGGGTTAGGGTTAGGGTTAGGGTTTAGGGTTATGGTTAGGGTTAGGGGTTAGGGGTTAGGGGTTAGGCTTAGGGTTAGCGTTACGGTTAGGGGTTAGGGGTTAGGGTTAGGGCTAAGGTTAGGGTTAGGGTTAGGGTTAGGGTTAGGGCTAGGGTTAGGGTTAGGGTTAGGGTTACGGCTAGGGTTAGGGTTAGGGTTAGGTTAGGCTTAGGGTTAGGAGTTAGGGTTAGGGTTTCTATTAGGTTAGTTTTAAGGGCTAAGGTTAGTTTTAGGGTTAAGGTTGGGTTAGGGTTAGGATTAGGGTTAGGGTACGACTTAGGGCTAGGGTTAGGGCTAGGGTTAGGGTTAGGGTTAGGGTTAGGGTTTAGGGTTATGGTTAGGGTTAGGGGTTAGGGGTTAGGGGTTAGGCTTAGGGTTAGCGTACGGTTAGGGGTTAGGGGTTAGGGTTAGGGCTAAGGTTAGGGTTAGGGTTAGGGTTAGGGTTAGGGCTAGGGTTAGGGTTAGGGTTAGGGTTACGGCTAGGGTTAGGGTTAGGGTTAGGTTAGGCTTAGGGTTAGGAGTTAGGGTTAGGGTTTCTATTAGGTTAGTTTTAAGGGCTAAGGTTAGTTTTAGGGTTAAGGTTGGGTTAGGGTTAGGATTAGGGTTAGGGTACGACTTAGGGCTAGGGTTAGGGCTAGGGTTAGGGTTAGGGTTAGGGTTAGGGTTTAGGGTTATGGTTAGGGTTAGGGGTTAGGGGTTAGGGGTTAGGCTTAGGGTTAGCGTTACGGTTAGGGGTTAGGGGTTAGGGTTAGGGCTAAGGTTAGGGTTAGGGTTAGGGTTAGGGTTAGGGCTAGGGTTAGGGTTAGGGTTAGGGTTACGGCTAGGGTTAGGGTTAGGGTTAGGTTAGGCTTAGGGTTAGGAGTTAGGGTTAGGGTTTCTATTAGGTTAGTTTTAAGGGCTAAGGTTAGTTTTAGGGTTAAGGTTGGGTTAGGGTTAGGATTAGGGTTAGGGTACGACTTAGGGCTAGGGTTAGGGCTAGGGTTAGGGTTAGGGTTAGGGTTAGGGTTTAGGGTTATGGTTAGGGTTAGGGGTTAGGGGTTAGGGGTTAGGCTTAGGGTTAGCGTTACGGTTAGGGGTTAGGGGTTAGGGTTAGGGCTAAGGTTAGGGTTAGGGTTAGGGTTAGGGTTAGGGCTAGGGTTAGGGTTAGGGTTAGGGTTACGGCTAGGGTTAGGGTTAGGGTTAGGTTAGGCTTAGGGTTAGGAGTTAGGGTTAGGGTTTCTATTAGGTTAGTTTTAAGGGCTAAGGTTAGTTTTAGGGTTAAGGTTGGGTTAGGGTTAGGATTAGGGTTAGGGTACGACTTAGGGCTAGGGTTAGGGCTAGGGTTAGGGTTAGGGTTAGGGTTAGGGTTTAGGGTTATGGTTAGGGTTAGGGGTTAGGGGTTAGGGGTTAGGCTTAGGGTTAGCGTTACGGTTAGGGGTTAGGGGTTAGGGTTAGGGCTAAGGTTAGGGTTAGGGTTAGGGTTAGGGTTAGGGCTAGGGTTAGGGTTAGGGTTAGGGTTACGGCTAGGGTTAGGGTTAGGGTTAGGTTAGGCTTAGGGTTAGGAGTTAGGGTTAGGGTTTCTATTAGGTTAGTTTTAAGGGCTAAGGTTAGTTTTAGGGTTAAGGTTGGGTTAGGGTTAGGATTAGGGTTAGGGTACGACTTAGGGCTAGGGTTAGGGCTAGGGTTAGGGTTAGGGTTAGGGTTAGGGTTTAGGGTTATGGTTAGGGTTAGGGGTTAGGGGTTAGGGGTTAGGCTTAGGGTTAGCGTTACGGTTAGGGGTTAGGGGTTAGGGTTAGGGCTAAGGTTAGGGTTAGGGTTAGGGTTAGGGTTAGGGCTAGGGTTAGGGTTAGGGTTAGGGTTACGGCTAGGGTTAGGGTTAGGGTTAGGTTAGGCTTAGGGTTAGGAGTTAGGGTTAGGGTTTCTATTAGGTTAGTTTTAAGGGCTAAGGTTAGTTTTAGGGTTAAGGTTGGGTTAGGGTTAGGATTAGGGTTAGGGTACGACTTAGGGCTAGGGTTAGGGCTAGGGTTAGGGTTAGGGTTAGGGTTAGGGTTTAGGGTTATGGTTAGGGTTAGGGGTTAGGGGTTAGGGGTTAGGCTTAGGGTTAGCGTTACGGTTAGGGGTTAGGGGTTAGGGTTAGGGCTAAGGTTAGGGTTAGGGTTAGGGTTAGGGTTAGGGCTAGGGTTAGGGTTAGGGTTAGGGTTACGGCTAGGGTTAGGGTTAGGGTTAGGTTAGGCTTAGGGTTAGGAGTTAGGGTTAGGGTTTCTATTAGGTTAGTTTTAAGGGCTAAGGTTAGTTTTAGGGTTAAGGTTGGGTTAGGGTTAGGATTAGGGTTAGGGTACGACTTAGGGCTAGGGTTAGGGCTAGGGTTAGGGTTAGGGTTAGGGTTAGGGTTTAGGGTTATGGTTAGGGTTAGGGGTTAGGGGTTAGGGGTTAGGCTTAGGGTTAGCGTTACGGTTAGGGGTTAGGGGTTAGGGTTAGGGCTAAGGTTAGGGTTAGGGTTAGGGTTAGGGTTAGGGCTAGGGTTAGGGTTAGGGTTAGGGTTACGGCTAGGGTTAGGGTTAGGGTTAGGTTAGGCTTAGGGTTAGGAGTTAGGGTTAGGGTTTCTATTAGGTTAGTTTTAAGGGCTAAGGTTAGTTTTAGGGTTAAGGTTGGGTTAGGGTTAGGATTAGGGTTAGGGTACGACTTAGGGCTAGGGTTAGGGCTAGGGTTAGGGTTAGGGTTAGGGTTAGGGTTTAGGGTTATGGTTAGGGTTAGGGGTTAGGGGTTAGGGGTTAGGCTTAGGGTTAGCGTTACGGTTAGGGGTTAGGGGTTAGGGTTAGGGCTAAGGTTAGGGTTAGGGTTAGGGTTAGGGTTAGGGCTAGGGTTAGGGTTAGGGTTAGGGTTACGGCTAGGGTTAGGGTTAGGGTTAGGTTAGGCTTAGGGTTAGGAGTTAGGGTTAGGGTTTCTATTAGGTTAGTTTTAAGGGCTAAGGTTAGTTTTAGGGTTAAGGTTGGGTTAGGGTTAGGATTAGGGTTAGGGTACGACTTAGGGCTAGGGTTAGGGCTAGGGTTAGGGTTAGGGTTAGGGTTAGGGTTTAGGGTTATGGTTAGGGTTAGGGGTTAGGGGTTAGGGGTTAGGCTTAGGGTTAGCGTTACGGTTAGGGGTTAGGGGTTAGGGTTAGGGCTAAGGTTAGGGTTAGGGTTAGGGTTAGGGTTAGGGCTAGGGTTAGGGTTAGGGTTAGGGTTACGGCTAGGGTTAGGGTTAGGGTTAGGTTAGGCTTAGGGTTAGGAGTTAGGGTTAGGGTTTCTATTAGGTTAGTTTTAAGGGCTAAGGTTAGTTTTAGGGTTAAGGTTGGGTTAGGGTTAGGATTAGGGTTAGGGTACGACTTAGGGCTAGGGTTAGGGCTAGGGTTAGGGTTAGGGTTAGGGTTAGGGTTTAGGGTTATGGTTAGGGTTAGGGGTTAGGGGTTAGGGGTTAGGCTTAGGGTTAGCGTTACGGTTAGGGGTTAGGGGTTAGGGTTAGGGCTAAGGTTAGGGTTAGGGTTAGGGTTAGGGTTAGGGCTAGGGTTAGGGTTAGGGTTAGGGTTACGGCTAGGGTTAGGGTTAGGGTTAGGTTAGGCTTAGGGTTAGGAGTTAGGGTTAGGGTTTCTATTAGGTTAGTTTTAAGGGCTAAGGTTAGTTTTAGGGTTAAGGTTGGGTTAGGGTTAGGATTAGGGTTAGGGTACGACTTAGGGCTAGGGTTAGGGCTAGGGTTAGGGTTAGGGTTAGGGTTAGGGTTTAGGGTTATGGTTAGGGTTAGGGGTTAGGGGTTAGGGGTTAGGCTTAGGGTTAGCGTTACGGTTAGGGGTTAGGGGTTAGGGTTAGGGCTAAGGTTAGGGTTAGGGTTAGGGTTAGGGTTAGGGCTAGGGTTAGGGTTAGGGTTAGGGTTACGGCTAGGGTTAGGGTTAGGGTTAGGTTAGGCTTAGGGTTAGGAGTTAGGGTTAGGGTTTCTATTAGGTTAGTTTTAAGGGCTAAGGTTAGTTTTAGGGTTAAGGTTGGGTTAGGGTTAGGATTAGGGTTAGGGTACGACTTAGGGCTAGGGTTAGGGCTAGGGTTAGGGTTAGGGTTAGGGTTAGGGTTTAGGGTTATGGTTAGGGTTAGGGGTTAGGGGTTAGGGGTTAGGCTTAGGGTTAGCGTTACGGTTAGGGGTTAGGGGTTAGGGTTAGGGTTAGGTTAGGGTTAGGGTTAGGGTTAGGGTTAGGGCTAGGGTTAGGGTTAGGGTTAGGGTTACGGCTAGGGTTAGGGTTAGGGTTAGGTTAGGCTTAGGGTTAGGAGTTAGGGTTAGGGTTTCTATTAGGTTAGTTTTAAGGGCTAAGGTTAGTTTTAGGGTTAAGGTTGGGTTAGGGTTAGGATTAGGGTTAGGGTACGACTTAGGGCTAGGGTTAGGGCTAGGGTTAGGGTTAGGGTTAGGGTTAGGGTTTAGGGTTATGGTTAGGGTTAGGGGTTAGGGGTTAGGGGTTAGGCTTAGGGTTAGCGTTACGGTTAGGGGTTAGGGGTTAGGGTTAGGGCTAAGGTTAGGGTTAGGGTTAGGGTTAGGGTTAGGGCTAGGGTTAGGGTTAGGGTTAGGGTTACGGCTAGGGTTAGGGTTAGGGTTAGGTTAGGCTTAGGGTTAGGAGTTAGGGTTAGGGTTTCTATTAGGTTAGTTTTAAGGGCTAAGGTTAGTTTTAGGGTTAAGGTTGGGTTAGGGTTAGGATTAGGGTTAGGGTACGACTTAGGGCTAGGGTTAGGGCTAGGGTTAGGGTTAGGGTTAGGGTTAGGGTTTAGGGTTATGGTTAGGGTTAGGGGTTAGGGGTTAGGGGTTAGGCTTAGGGTTAGCGTTACGGTTAGGGGTTAGGGGTTAGGGTTAGGGCTAAGGTTAGGGTTAGGGTTAGGGTTAGGGTTAGGGCTAGGGTTAGGGTTAGGGTTAGGGTTACGGCTAGGGTTAGGGTTAGGGTTAGGTTAGGCTTAGGGTTAGGAGTTAGGGTTAGGGTTTCTATTAGGTTAGTTTTAAGGGCTAAGGTTAGTTTTAGGGTTAAGGTTGGGTTAGGGTTAGGATTAGGGTTAGGGTACGACTTAGGGCTAGGGTTAGGGCTAGGGTTAGGGTTAGGGTTAGGGTTAGGGTTTAGGGTTATGGTTAGGGTTAGGGGTTAGGGGTTAGGGGTTAGGCTTAGGGTTAGCGTTACGGTTAGGGGTTAGGGGTTAGGGTTAGGGCTAAGGTTAGGGTTAGGGTTAGGGTTAGGGTTAGGGCTAGGGTTAGGGTTAGGGTTAGGGTTACGGCTAGGGTTAGGGTTAGGGTTAGGTTAGGCTTAGGGTTAGGAGTTAGGGTTAGGGTTTCTATTAGGTTAGTTTTAAGGGCTAAGGTTAGTTTTAGGGTTAAGGTTGGGTTAGGGTTAGGATTAGGGTTAGGGTACGACTTAGGGCTAGGGTTAGGGCTAGGGTTAGGGTTAGGGTTAGGGTTAGGGTTTAGGGTTATGGTTAGGGTTAGGGGTTAGGGGTTAGGGGTTAGGCTTAGGGTTAGCGTTACGGTTAGGGGTTAGGGGTTAGGGTTAGGGCTAAGGTTAGGGTTAGGGTTAGGGTTAGGGTTAGGGCTAGGGTTAGGGTTAGGGTTAGGGTTACGGCTAGGGTTAGGGTTAGGGTTAGGTTAGGCTTAGGGTTAGGAGTTAGGGTTAGGGTTTCTATTAGGTTAGTTTTAAGGGCTAAGGTTAGTTTTAGGGTTAAGGTTGGGTTAGGGTTAGGATTAGGGTTAGGGTACGACTTAGGGCTAGGGTTAGGGCTAGGGTTAGGGTTAGGGTTAGGGTTAGGGTTTAGGGTTATGGTTAGGGTTAGGGGTTAGGGGTTAGGGGTTAGGCTTAGGGTTAGCGTTACGGTTAGGGGTTAGGGGTTAGGGTTAGGGCTAAGGTTAGGGTTAGGGTTAGGGTTAGGGTTAGGGCTAGGGTTAGGGTTAGGGTTAGGGTTACGGCTAGGGTTAGGGTTAGGGTTAGGTTAGGCTTAGGGTTAGGAGTTAGGGTTAGGGTTTCTATTAGGTTAGTTTTAAGGGCTAAGGTTAGTTTTAGGGTTAAGGTTGGGTTAGGGTTAGGATTAGGGTTAGGGTACGACTTAGGGCTAGGGTTAGGGCTAGGGTTAGGGTTAGGGTTAGGGTTAGGGTTTAGGGTTATGGTTAGGGTTAGGGGTTAGGGGTTAGGGGTTAGGCTTAGGGTTAGCGTTACGGTTAGGGGTTAGGGGTTAGGGTTAGGGCTAAGGTTAGGGTTAGGGTTAGGGTTAGGGTTAGGGCTAGGGTTAGGGTTAGGGTTAGGGTTACGGCTAGGGTTAGGGTTAGGGTTAGGTTAGGCTTAGGGTTAGGAGTTAGGGTTAGGGTTTCTATTAGGTTAGTTTTAAGGGCTAAGGTTAGTTTTAGGGTTAAGGTTGGGTTAGGGTTAGGATTAGGGTTAGGGTACGACTTAGGGCTAGGGTTAGGGCTAGGGTTAGGGTTAGGGTTAGGGTTAGGGTTTAGGGTTATGGTTAGGGTTAGGGGTTAGGGGTTAGGGGTTAGGCTTAGGGTTAGCGTTACGGTTAGGGGTTAGGGGTTAGGGTTAGGGCTAAGGTTAGGGTTAGGGTTAGGGTTAGGGTTAGGGCTAGGGTTAGGGTTAGGGTTAGGGTTACGGCTAGGGTTAGGGTTAGGGTTAGGTTAGGCTTAGGGTTAGGAGTTAGGGTTAGGGTTTCTATTAGGTTAGTTTTAAGGGCTAAGGTTAGTTTTAGGGTTAAGGTTGGGTTAGGGTTAGGATTAGGGTTAGGGTACGACTTAGGGCTAGGGTTAGGGCTAGGGTTAGGGTTAGGGTTAGGGTTAGGGTTTAGGGTTATGGTTAGGGTTAGGGGTTAGGGGTTAGGGGTTAGGCTTAGGGTTAGCGTTACGGTTAGGGGTTAGGGGTTAGGGTTAGGGCTAAGGTTAGGGTTAGGGTTAGGGTTAGGGTTAGGGCTAGGGTTAGGGTTAGGGTTAGGGTTACGGCTAGGGTTAGGGTTAGGGTTAGGTTAGGCTTAGGGTTAGGAGTTAGGGTTAGGGTTTCTATTAGGTTAGTTTTAAGGGCTAAGGTTAGTTTTAGGGTTAAGGTTGGGTTAGGGTTAGGATTAGGGTTAGGGTACGACTTAGGGCTAGGGTTAGGGCTAGGGTTAGGGTTAGGGTTAGGGTTAGGGTTTAGGGTTATGGTTAGGGTTAGGGGTTAGGGGTTAGGGGTTAGGCTTAGGGTTAGCGTTACGGTTAGGGGTTAGGGGTTAGGGTTAGGGCTAAGGTTAGGGTTAGGGTTAGGGTTAGGGTTAGGGCTAGGGTTAGGGTTAGGGTTAGGGTTACGGCTAGGGTTAGGGTTAGGGTTAGGTTAGGCTTAGGGTTAGGAGTTAGGGTTAGGGTTTCTATTAGGTTAGTTTTAAGGGCTAAGGTTAGTTTTAGGGTTAAGGTTGGGTTAGGGTTAGGATTAGGGTTAGGGTACGACTTAGGGCTAGGGTTAGGGCTAGGGTTAGGGTTAGGGTTAGGGTTAGGGTTTAGGGTTATGGTTAGGGTTAGGGGTTAGGGGTTAGGGGTTAGGCTTAGGGTTAGCGTTACGGTTAGGGGTTAGGGGTTAGGGTTAGGGCTAAGGTTAGGGTTAGGGTTAGGGTTAGGGTTAGGGCTAGGGTTAGGGTTAGGGTTAGGGTTACGGCTAGGGTTAGGGTTAGGGTTAGGTTAGGCTTAGGGTTAGGAGTTAGGGTTAGGGTTTCTATTAGGTTAGTTTTAAGGGCTAAGGTTAGTTTTAGGGTTAAGGTTGGGTTAGGGTTAGGATTAGGGTTAGGGTACGACTTAGGGCTAGGGTTAGGGCTAGGGTTAGGGTTAGGGTTAGGGTTAGGGTTTAGGGTTATGGTTAGGGTTAGGGGTTAGGGGTTAGGGGTTAGGCTTAGGGTTAGCGTTACGGTTAGGGGTTAGGGGTTAGGGTTAGGGCTAAGGTTAGGGTTAGGGTTAGGGTTAGGGTTAGGGCTAGGGTTAGGGTTAGGGTTAGGGTTACGGCTAGGGTTAGGGTTAGGGTTAGGTTAGGCTTAGGGTTAGGAGTTAGGGTTAGGGTTTCTATTAGGTTAGTTTTAAGGGCTAAGGTTAGTTTTAGGGTTAAGGTTGGGTTAGGGTTAGGATTAGGGTTAGGGTACGACTTAGGGCTAGGGTTAGGGCTAGGGTTAGGGTTAGGGTTAGGGTTAGGGTTTAGGGTTATGGTTAGGGTTAGGGGTTAGGGGTTAGGGGTTAGGCTTAGGGTTAGCGTTACGGTTAGGGGTTAGGGGTTAGGGTTAGGGCTAAGGTTAGGGTTAGGGTTAGGGTTAGGGTTAGGGCTAGGGTTAGGGTTAGGGTTAGGGTTACGGCTAGGGTTAGGGTTAGGGTTAGGTTAGGCTTAGGGTTAGGAGTTAGGGTTAGGGTTTCTATTAGGTTAGTTTTAAGGGCTAAGGTTAGTTTTAGGGTTAAGGTTGGGTTAGGGTTAGGATTAGGGTTAGGGTACGACTTAGGGCTAGGGTTAGGGCTAGGGTTAGGGTTAGGGTTAGGGTTAGGGTTTAGGGTTATGGTTAGGGTTAGGGGTTAGGGGTTAGGGGTTAGGCTTAGGGTTAGCGTTACGGTTAGGGGTTAGGGGTTAGGGTTAGGGCTAAGGTTAGGGTTAGGGTTAGGGTTAGGGTTAGGGCTAGGGTTAGGGTTAGGGTTAGGGTTACGGCTAGGGTTAGGGTTAGGGTTAGGTTAGGCTTAGGGTTAGGAGTTAGGGTTAGGGTTTCTATTAGGTTAGTTTTAAGGGCTAAGGTTAGTTTTAGGGTTAAGGTTGGGTTAGGGTTAGGATTAGGGTTAGGGTACGACTTAGGGCTAGGGTTAGGGCTAGGGTTAGGGTTAGGGTTAGGGTTAGGGTTTAGGGTTATGGTTAGGGTTAGGGGTTAGGGGTTAGGGGTTAGGCTTAGGGTTAGCGTTACGGTTAGGGGTTAGGGGTTAGGGTTAGGGCTAAGGTTAGGGTTAGGGTTAGGGTTAGGGTTAGGGCTAGGGTTAGGGTTAGGGTTAGGGTTACGGCTAGGGTTAGGGTTAGGGTTAGGTTAGGCTTAGGGTTAGGAGTTAGGGTTAGGGTTTCTATTAGGTTAGTTTTAAGGGCTAAGGTTAGTTTTAGGGTTAAGGTTGGGTTAGGGTTAGGATTAGGGTTAGGGTACGACTTAGGGCTAGGGTTAGGGCTAGGGTTAGGGTTAGGGTTAGGGTTAGGGTTTAGGGTTATGGTTAGGGTTAGGGGTTAGGGGTTAGGGGTTAGGCTTAGGGTTAGCGTTACGGTTAGGGGTTAGGGGTTAGGGTTAGGGCTAAGGTTAGGGTTAGGGTTAGGGTTAGGGTTAGGGCTAGGGTTAGGGTTAGGGTTAGGGTTACGGCTAGGGTTAGGGTTAGGGTTAGGTTAGGCTTAGGGTTAGGAGTTAGGGTTAGGGTTTCTATTAGGTTAGTTTTAAGGGCTAAGGTTAGTTTTAGGGTTAAGGTTGGGTTAGGGTTAGGATTAGGGTTAGGGTACGACTTAGGGCTAGGGTTAGGGCTAGGGTTAGGGTTAGGGTTAGGGTTAGGGTTTAGGGTTATGGTTAGGGTTAGGGGTTAGGGGTTAGGGGTTAGGCTTAGGGTTAGCGTTACGGTTAGGGGTTAGGGGTTAGGGTTAGGGCTAAGGTTAGGGTTAGGGTTAGGGTTAGGGTTAGGGCTAGGGTTAGGGTTAGGGTTAGGGTTACGGCTAGGGTTAGGGTTAGGGTTAGGTTAGGCTTAGGGTTAGGAGTTAGGGTTAGGGTTTCTATTAGGTTAGTTTTAAGGGCTAAGGTTAGTTTTAGGGTTAAGGTTGGGTTAGGGTTAGGATTAGGGTTAGGGTACGACTTAGGGCTAGGGTTAGGGCTAGGGTTAGGGTTAGGGTTAGGGTTAGGGTTTAGGGTTATGGTTAGGGTTAGGGGTTAGGGGTTAGGGGTTAGGCTTAGGGTTAGCGTTACGGTTAGGGGTTAGGGGTTAGGGTTAGGGCTAAGGTTAGGGTTAGGGTTAGGGTTAGGGTTAGGGCTAGGGTTAGGGTTAGGGTTAGGGTTACGGCTAGGGTTAGGGTTAGGGTTAGGTTAGGCTTAGGGTTAGGAGTTAGGGTTAGGGTTTCTATTAGGTTAGTTTTAAGGGCTAAGGTTAGTTTTAGGGTTAAGGTTGGGTTAGGGTTAGGATTAGGGTTAGGGTACGACTTAGGGCTAGGGTTAGGGCTAGGGTTAGGGTTAGGGTTAGGGTTAGGGTTTAGGGTTATGGTTAGGGTTAGGGGTTAGGGGTTAGGGGTTAGGCTTAGGGTTAGCGTTACGGTTAGGGGTTAGGGGTTAGGGTTAGGGCTAAGGTTAGGGTTAGGGTTAGGGTTAGGGTTAGGGCTAGGGTTAGGGTTAGGGTTAGGGTTACGGCTAGGGTTAGGGTTAGGGTTAGGTTAGGCTTAGGGTTAGGAGTTAGGGTTAGGGTTTCTATTAGGTTAGTTTTAAGGGCTAAGGTTAGTTTTAGGGTTAAGGTTGGGTTAGGGTTAGGATTAGGGTTAGGGTACGACTTAGGGCTAGGGTTAGGGCTAGGGTTAGGGTTAGGGTTAGGGTTAGGGTTTAGGGTTATGGTTAGGGTTAGGGGTTAGGGGTTAGGGGTTAGGCTTAGGGTTAGCGTTACGGTTAGGGGTTAGGGGTTAGGGTTAGGGCTAAGGTTAGGGTTAGGGTTAGGGTTAGGGTTAGGGCTAGGGTTAGGGTTAGGGTTAGGGTTACGGCTAGGGTTAGGGTTAGGGTTAGGTTAGGCTTAGGGTTAGGAGTTAGGGTTAGGGTTTCTATTAGGTTAGTTTTAAGGGCTAAGGTTAGTTTTAGGGTTAAGGTTGGGTTAGGGTTAGGATTAGGGTTAGGGTACGACTTAGGGCTAGGGTTAGGGCTAGGGTTAGGGTTAGGGTTAGGGTTAGGGTTTAGGGTTATGGTTAGGGTTAGGGGTTAGGGGTTAGGGGTTAGGCTTAGGGTTAGCGTTACGGTTAGGGGTTAGGGGTTAGGGTTAGGGCTAAGGTTAGGGTTAGGGTTAGGGTTAGGGTTAGGGCTAGGGTTAGGGTTAGGGTTAGGGTTACGGCTAGGGTTAGGGTTAGGGTTAGGTTAGGCTTAGGGTTAGGAGTTAGGGTTAGGGTTTCTATTAGGTTAGTTTTAAGGGCTAAGGTTAGTTTTAGGGTTAAGGTTGGGTTAGGGTTAGGATTAGGGTTAGGGTACGACTTAGGGCTAGGGTTAGGGCTAGGGTTAGGGTTAGGGTTAGGGTTAGGGTTTAGGGTTATGGTTAGGGTTAGGGGTTAGGGGTTAGGGGTTAGGCTTAGGGTTAGCGTTACGGTTAGGGGTTAGGGGTTAGGGTTAGGGCTAAGGTTAGGGTTAGGGTTAGGGTTAGGGTTAGGGCTAGGGTTAGGGTTAGGGTTAGGGTTACGGCTAGGGTTAGGGTTAGGGTTAGGTTAGGCTTAGGGTTAGGAGTTAGGGTTAGGGTTTCTATTAGGTTAGTTTTAAGGGCTAAGGTTAGTTTTAGGGTTAAGGTTGGGTTAGGGTTAGGATTAGGGTTAGGGTACGACTTAGGGCTAGGGTTAGGGCTAGGGTTAGGGTTAGGGTTAGGGTTAGGGTTTAGGGTTATGGTTAGGGTTAGGGGTTAGGGGTTAGGGGTTAGGCTTAGGGTTAGCGTTACGGTTAGGGGTTAGGGGTTAGGGTTAGGGCTAAGGTTAGGGTTAGGGTTAGGGTTAGGGTTAGGGCTAGGGTTAGGGTTAGGGTTAGGGTTACGGCTAGGGTTAGGGTTAGGGTTAGGTTAGGCTTAGGGTTAGGAGTTAGGGTTAGGGTTTCTATTAGGTTAGTTTTAAGGGCTAAGGTTAGTTTTAGGGTTAAGGTTGGGTTAGGGTTAGGATTAGGGTTAGGGTACGACTTAGGGCTAGGGTTAGGGCTAGGGTTAGGGTTAGGGTTAGGGTTAGGGTTTAGGGTTATGGTTAGGGTTAGGGGTTAGGGGTTAGGGGTTAGGCTTAGGGTTAGCGTTACGGTTAGGGGTTAGGGGTTAGGGTTAGGGCTAAGGTTAGGGTTAGGGTTAGGGTTAGGGTTAGGGCTAGGGTTAGGGTTAGGGTTAGGGTTAGGGTTAGGGCTAGGGTTAGGGTTAGGGTTAGGGTTACGGCTAGGGTTAGGGTTAGGGTTAGGTTAGGCTTAGGGTTAGGAGTTAGGGTTAGGGTTTCTATTAGGTTAGTTTTAAGGGCTAAGGTTAGTTTTAGGGTTAAGGTTGGGTTAGGGTTAGGATTAGGGTTAGGGTACGACTTAGGGCTAGGGTTAGGGCTAGGGTTAGGGTTAGGGTTAGGGTTAGGGTTTAGGGTTATGGTTAGGGTTAGGGGTTAGGGGTTAGGGGTTAGGCTTAGGGTTAGCGTTACGGTTAGGGGTTAGGGGTTAGGGTTAGGGCTAAGGTTAGGGTTAGGGTTAGGGTTAGGGTTAGGGCTAGGGTTAGGGTTAGGGTTAGGGTTACGGCTAGGGTTAGGGTTAGGGTTAGGTTAGGCTTAGGGTTAGGAGTTAGGGTTAGGGTTTCTATTAGGTTAGTTTTAAGGGCTAAGGTTAGTTTTAGGGTTAAGGTTGGGTTAGGGTTAGGATTAGGGTTAGGGTACGACTTAGGGCTAGGGTTAGGGCTAGGGTTAGGGTTAGGGTTAGGGTTAGGGTTTAGGGTTATGGTTAGGGTTAGGGGTTAGGGGTTAGGGGTTAGGCTTAGGGTTAGCGTTACGGTTAGGGGTTAGGGGTTAGGGTTAGGGCTAAGGTTAGGGTTAGGGTTAGGGTTAGGGTTAGGGCTAGGGTTAGGGTTAGGGTTAGGGTTACGGCTAGGGTTAGGGTTAGGGTTAGGTTAGGCTTAGGGTTAGGAGTTAGGGTTAGGGTTTCTATTAGGTTAGTTTTAAGGGCTAAGGTTAGTTTTAGGGTTAAGGTTGGGTTAGGGTTAGGATTAGGGTTAGGGTACGACTTAGGGCTAGGGTTAGGGCTAGGGTTAGGGTTAGGGTTAGGGTTAGGGTTTAGGGTTATGGTTAGGGTTAGGGGTTAGGGGTTAGGGGTTAGGCTTAGGGTTAGCGTTACGGTTAGGGGTTAGGGGTTAGGGTTAGGGCTAAGGTTAGGGTTAGGGTTAGGGTTAGGGTTAGGGCTAGGGTTAGGGTTAGGGTTAGGGTTACGGCTAGGGTTAGGGTTAGGGTTAGGTTAGGCTTAGGGTTAGGAGTTAGGGTTAGGGTTTCTATTAGGTTAGTTTTAAGGGCTAAGGTTAGTTTTAGGGTTAAGGTTGGGTTAGGGTTAGGATTAGGGTTAGGGTACGACTTAGGGCTAGGGTTAGGGCTAGGGTTAGGGTTAGGGTTAGGGTTAGGGTTTAGGGTTATGGTTAGGGTTAGGGGTTAGGGGTTAGGGGTTAGGCTTAGGGTTAGCGTTACGGTTAGGGGTTAGGGGTTAGGGTTAGGGCTAAGGTTAGGGTTAGGGTTAGGGTTAGGGTTAGGGCTAGGGTTAGGGTTAGGGTTAGGGTTACGGCTAGGGTTAGGGTTAGGGTTAGGTTAGGCTTAGGGTTAGGAGTTAGGGTTAGGGTTTCTATTAGGTTAGTTTTAAGGGCTAAGGTTAGTTTTAGGGTTAAGGTTGGGTTAGGGTTAGGATTAGGGTTAGGGTACGACTTAGGGCTAGGGTTAGGGCTAGGGTTAGGGTTAGGGTTAGGGTTAGGGTTTAGGGTTATGGTTAGGGTTAGGGGTTAGGGGTTAGGGGTTAGGCTTAGGGTTAGCGTTACGGTTAGGGGTTAGGGGTTAGGGTTAGGGCTAAGGTTAGGGTTAGGGTTAGGGTTAGGGTTAGGGCTAGGGTTAGGGTTAGGGTTAGGGTTACGGCTAGGGTTAGGGTTAGGGTTAGGTTAGGCTTAGGGTTAGGAGTTAGGGTTAGGGTTTCTATTAGGTTAGTTTTAAGGGCTAAGGTTAGTTTTAGGGTTAAGGTTGGGTTAGGGTTAGGATTAGGGTTAGGGTACGACTTAGGGCTAGGGTTAGGGCAGGGTTAGGGTTAGGGTTAGGGTTAGGGTTTAGGGTTATGGTTAGGGTTAGGGGTTAGGGGTTAGGGGTTAGGCTTAGGGTTAGCGTTACGGTTAGGGGTTAGGGGTTAGGGTTAGGGCTAAGGTTAGGGTTAGGGTTAGGGTTAGGGTTAGGGCTAGGGTTAGGGTTAGGGTTAGGGTTACGGCTAGGGTTAGGGTTAGGGTTAGGTTAGGCTTAGGGTTAGGAGTTAGGGTTAGGGTTTCTATTAGGTTAGTTTTAAGGGCTAAGGTTAGTTTTAGGGTTAAGGTTGGGTTAGGGTTAGGATTAGGGTTAGGGTACGACTTAGGGCTAGGGTTAGGGCTAGGGTTAGGGTTAGGGTTAGGGTTAGGGTTTAGGGTTATGGTTAGGGTTAGGGGTTAGGGGTTAGGGGTTAGGCTTAGGGTTAGCGTTACGGTTAGGGGTTAGGGGTTAGGGTTAGGGCTAAGGTTAGGGTTAGGGTTAGGGTTAGGGTTAGGGCTAGGGTTAGGGTTAGGGTTAGGGTTACGGCTAGGGTTAGGGTTAGGGTTAGGTTAGGCTTAGGGTTAGGAGTTAGGGTTAGGGTTTCTATTAGGTTAGTTTTAAGGGCTAAGGTTAGTTTTAGGGTTAAGGTTGGGTTAGGGTTAGGATTAGGGTTAGGGTACGACTTAGGGCTAGGGTTAGGGCTAGGGTTAGGGTTAGGGTTAGGGTTAGGGTTTAGGGTTATGGTTAGGGTTAGGGGTTAGGGGTTAGGGGTTAGGCTTAGGGTTAGCGTTACGGTTAGGGGTTAGGGGTTAGGGTTAGGGCTAAGGTTAGGGTTAGGGTTAGGGTTAGGGTTAGGGCTAGGGTTAGGGTTAGGGTTAGGGTTACGGCTAGGGTTAGGGTTAGGGTTAGGTTAGGCTTAGGGTTAGGAGTTAGGGTTAGGGTTTCTATTAGGTTAGTTTTAAGGGCTAAGGTTAGTTTTAGGGTTAAGGTTGGGTTAGGGTTAGGATTAGGGTTAGGGTACGACTTAGGGCTAGGGTTAGGGCTAGGGTTAGGGTTAGGGTTAGGGTTAGGGTTTAGGGTTATGGTTAGGGTTAGGGGTTAGGGGTTAGGGGTTAGGCTTAGGGTTAGCGTTACGGTTAGGGGTTAGGGGTTAGGGTTAGGGCTAAGGTTAGGGTTAGGGTTAGGGTTAGGGTTAGGGCTAGGGTTAGGGTTAGGGTTAGGGTTACGGCTAGGGTTAGGGTTAGGGTTAGGTTAGGCTTAGGGTTAGGAGTTAGGGTTAGGGTTTCTATTAGGTTAGTTTTAAGGGCTAAGGTTAGTTTTAGGGTTAAGGTTGGGTTAGGGTTAGGATTAGGGTTAGGGTACGACTTAGGGCTAGGGTTAGGGCTAGGGTTAGGGTTAGGGTTAGGGTTAGGGTTTAGGGTTATGGTTAGGGTTAGGGGTTAGGGGTTAGGGGTTAGGCTTAGGGTTAGCGTTACGGTTAGGGGTTAGGGGTTAGGGTTAGGGCTAAGGTTAGGGTTAGGGTTAGGGTTAGGGTTAGGGCTAGGGTTAGGGTTAGGGTTAGGGTTACGGCTAGGGTTAGGGTTAGGGTTAGGTTAGGCTTAGGGTTAGGAGTTAGGGTTAGGGTTTCTATTAGGTTAGTTTTAAGGGCTAAGGTTAGTTTTAGGGTTAAGGTTGGGTTAGGGTTAGGATTAGGGTTAGGGTACGACTTAGGGCTAGGGTTAGGGCTAGGGTTAGGGTTAGGGTTAGGGTTAGGGTTTAGGGTTATGGTTAGGGTTAGGGGTTAGGGGTTAGGGGTTAGGCTTAGGGTTAGCGTTACGGTTAGGGGTTAGGGGTTAGGGTTAGGGCTAAGGTTAGGGTTAGGGTTAGGGTTAGGGTTAGGGCTAGGGTTAGGGTTAGGGTTAGGGTTACGGCTAGGGTTAGGGTTAGGGTTAGGTTAGGCTTAGGGTTAGGAGTTAGGGTTAGGGTTTCTATTAGGTTAGTTTTAAGGGCTAAGGTTAGTTTTAGGGTTAAGGTTGGGTTAGGGTTAGGATTAGGGTTAGGGTACGACTTAGGGCTAGGGTTAGGGCTAGGGTTAGGGTTAGGGTTAGGGTTAGGGTTTAGGGTTATGGTTAGGGTTAGGGGTTAGGGGTTAGGGGTTAGGCTTAGGGTTAGCGTTACGGTTAGGGGTTAGGGGTTAGGGTTAGGGCTAAGGTTAGGGTTAGGGTTAGGGTTAGGGTTAGGGCTAGGGTTAGGGTTAGGGTTAGGGTTACGGCTAGGGTTAGGGTTAGGGTTAGGTTAGGCTTAGGGTTAGGAGTTAGGGTTAGGGTTTCTATTAGGTTAGTTTTAAGGGCTAAGGTTAGTTTTAGGGTTAAGGTTGGGTTAGGGTTAGGATTAGGGTTAGGGTACGACTTAGGGCTAGGGTTAGGGCTAGGGTTAGGGTTAGGGTTAGGGTTAGGGTTTAGGGTTATGGTTAGGGTTAGGGGTTAGGGGTTAGGGGTTAGGCTTAGGGTTAGCGTTACGGTTAGGGGTTAGGGGTTAGGGTTAGGGCTAAGGTTAGGGTTAGGGTTAGGGTTAGGGTTAGGGCTAGGGTTAGGGTTAGGGTTAGGGTTACGGCTAGGGTTAGGGTTAGGGTTAGGTTAGGCTTAGGGTTAGGAGTTAGGGTTAGGGTTTCTATTAGGTTAGTTTTAAGGGCTAAGGTTAGTTTTAGGGTTAAGGTTGGGTTAGGGTTAGGATTAGGGTTAGGGTACGACTTAGGGCTAGGGTTAGGGCTAGGGTTAGGGTTAGGGTTAGGGTTAGGGTTTAGGGTTATGGTTAGGGTTAGGGGTTAGGGGTTAGGGGTTAGGCTTAGGGTTAGCGTTACGGTTAGGGGTTAGGGGTTAGGGTTAGGGCTAAGGTTAGGGTTAGGGTTAGGGTTAGGGTTAGGGCTAGGGTTAGGGTTAGGGTTAGGGTTACGGCTAGGGTTAGGGTTAGGGTTAGGTTAGGCTTAGGGTTAGGAGTTAGGGTTAGGGTTTCTATTAGGTTAGTTTTAAGGGCTAAGGTTAGTTTTAGGGTTAAGGTTGGGTTAGGGTTAGGATTAGGGTTAGGGTACGACTTAGGGCTAGGGTTAGGGCTAGGGTTAGGGTTAGGGTTAGGGTTAGGGTTTAGGGTTATGGTTAGGGTTAGGGGTTAGGGGTTAGGGGTTAGGCTTAGGGTTAGCGTTACGGTTAGGGGTTAGGGGTTAGGGTTAGGGCTAAGGTTAGGGTTAGGGTTAGGGTTAGGGTTAGGGCTAGGGTTAGGGTTAGGGTTAGGGTTACGGCTAGGGTTAGGGTTAGGGTTAGGTTAGGCTTAGGGTTAGGAGTTAGGGTTAGGGTTTCTATTAGGTTAGTTTTAAGGGCTAAGGTTAGTTTTAGGGTTAAGGTTGGGTTAGGGTTAGGATTAGGGTTAGGGTACGACTTAGGGCTAGGGTTAGGGCTAGGGTTAGGGTTAGGGTTAGGGTTAGGGTTTAGGGTTATGGTTAGGGTTAGGGGTTAGGGGTTAGGGGTTAGGCTTAGGGTTAGCGTTACGGTTAGGGGTTAGGGGTTAGGGTTAGGGCTAAGGTTAGGGTTAGGGTTAGGGTTAGGGTTAGGGCTAGGGTTAGGGTTAGGGTTAGGGTTACGGCTAGGGTTAGGGTTAGGGTTAGGTTAGGCTTAGGGTTAGGAGTTAGGGTTAGGGTTTCTATTAGGTTAGTTTTAAGGGCTAAGGTTAGTTTTAGGGTTAAGGTTGGGTTAGGGTTAGGATTAGGGTTAGGGTACGACTTAGGGCTAGGGTTAGGGCTAGGGTTAGGGTTAGGGTTAGGGTTAGGGTTTAGGGTTATGGTTAGGGTTAGGGGTTAGGGGTTAGGGGTTAGGCTTAGGGTTAGCGTTACGGTTAGGGGTTAGGGGTTAGGGTTAGGGCTAAGGTTAGGGTTAGGGTTAGGGTTAGGGTTAGGGCTAGGGTTAGGGTTAGGGTTAGGGTTACGGCTAGGGTTAGGGTTAGGGTTAGGTTAGGCTTAGGGTTAGGAGTTAGGGTTAGGGTTTCTATTAGGTTAGTTTTAAGGGCTAAGGTTAGTTTTAGGGTTAAGGTTGGGTTAGGGTTAGGATTAGGGTTAGGGTACGACTTAGGGCTAGGGTTAGGGCTAGGGTTAGGGTTAGGGTTAGGGTTAGGGTTTAGGGTTATGGTTAGGGTTAGGGGTTAGGGGTTAGGGGTTAGGCTTAGGGTTAGCGTTACGGTTAGGGGTTAGGGGTTAGGGTTAGGGCTAAGGTTAGGGTTAGGGTTAGGGTTAGGGTTAGGGCTAGGGTTAGGGTTAGGGTTAGGGTTACGGCTAGGGTTAGGGTTAGGGTTAGGTTAGGCTTAGGGTTAGGAGTTAGGGTTAGGGTTTCTATTAGGTTAGTTTTAAGGGCTAAGGTTAGTTTTAGGGTTAAGGTTGGGTTAGGGTTAGGATTAGGGTTAGGGTACGACTTAGGGCTAGGGTTAGGGCTAGGGTTAGGGTTAGGGTTAGGGTTAGGGTTTAGGGTTATGGTTAGGGTTAGGGGTTAGGGGTTAGGGGTTAGGCTTAGGGTTAGCGTTACGGTTAGGGGTTAGGGGTTAGGGTTAGGGCTAAGGTTAGGGTTAGGGTTAGGGTTAGGGTTAGGGCTAGGGTTAGGGTTAGGGTTAGGGTTACGGCTAGGGTTAGGGTTAGGGTTAGGTTAGGCTTAGGGTTAGGAGTTAGGGTTAGGGTTTCTATTAGGTTAGTTTTAAGGGCTAAGGTTAGTTTTAGGGTTAAGGTTGGGTTAGGGTTAGGATTAGGGTTAGGGTACGACTTAGGGCTAGGGTTAGGGCTAGGGTTAGGGTTAGGGTTAGGGTTAGGGTTTAGGGTTATGGTTAGGGTTAGGGGTTAGGGGTTAGGGGTTAGGCTTAGGGTTAGCGTTACGGTTAGGGGTTAGGGGTTAGGGTTAGGGCTAAGGTTAGGGTTAGGGTTAGGGTTAGGGTTAGGGCTAGGGTTAGGGTTAGGGTTAGGGTTACGGCTAGGGTTAGGGTTAGGGTTAGGTTAGGCTTAGGGTTAGGAGTTAGGGTTAGGGTTTCTATTAGGTTAGTTTTAAGGGCTAAGGTTAGTTTTAGGGTTAAGGTTGGGTTAGGGTTAGGATTAGGGTTAGGGTACGACTTAGGGCTAGGGTTAGGGCTAGGGTTAGGGTTAGGGTTAGGGTTAGGGTTTAGGGTTATGGTTAGGGTTAGGGGTTAGGGGTTAGGGGTTAGGCTTAGGGTTAGCGTTACGGTTAGGGGTTAGGGGTTAGGGTTAGGGCTAAGGTTAGGGTTAGGGTTAGGGTTAGGGTTAGGGCTAGGGTTAGGGTTAGGGTTAGGGTTACGGCTAGGGTTAGGGTTAGGGTTAGGTTAGGCTTAGGGTTAGGAGTTAGGGTTAGGGTTTCTATTAGGTTAGTTTTAAGGGCTAAGGTTAGTTTTAGGGTTAAGGTTGGGTTAGGGTTAGGATTAGGGTTAGGGTACGACTTAGGGCTAGGGTTAGGGCTAGGGTTAGGGTTAGGGTTAGGGTTAGGGTTTAGGGTTATGGTTAGGGTTAGGGGTTAGGGGTTAGGGGTTAGGCTTAGGGTTAGCGTTACGGTTAGGGGTTAGGGGTTAGGGTTAGGGCTAAGGTTAGGGTTAGGGTTAGGGTTAGGGTTAGGGCTAGGGTTAGGGTTAGGGTTAGGGTTACGGCTAGGGTTAGGGTTAGGGTTAGGTTAGGCTTAGGGTTAGGAGTTAGGGTTAGGGTTTCTATTAGGTTAGTTTTAAGGGCTAAGGTTAGTTTTAGGGTTAAGGTTGGGTTAGGGTTAGGATTAGGGTTAGGGTACGACTTAGGGCTAGGGTTAGGGCTAGGGTTAGGGTTAGGGTTAGGGTTAGGGTTTAGGGTTATGGTTAGGGTTAGGGGTTAGGGGTTAGGGGTTAGGCTTAGGGTTAGCGTTACGGTTAGGGGTTAGGGGTTAGGGTTAGGGCTAAGGTTAGGGTTAGGGTTAGGGTTAGGGTTAGGGCTAGGGTTAGGGTTAGGGTTAGGGTTACGGCTAGGGTTAGGGTTAGGGTTAGGTTAGGCTTAGGGTTAGGAGTTAGGGTTAGGGTTTCTATTAGGTTAGTTTTAAGGGCTAAGGTTAGTTTTAGGGTTAAGGTTGGGTTAGGGTTAGGATTAGGGTTAGGGTACGACTTAGGGCTAGGGTTAGGGCTAGGGTTAGGGTTAGGGTTAGGGTTAGGGTTTAGGGTTATGGTTAGGGTTAGGGGTTAGGGGTTAGGGGTTAGGCTTAGGGTTAGCGTTACGGTTAGGGGTTAGGGGTTAGGGTTAGGGCTAAGGTTAGGGTTAGGGTTAGGGTTAGGGTTAGGGCTAGGGTTAGGGTTAGGGTTAGGGTTACGGCTAGGGTTAGGGTTAGGGTTAGGTTAGGCTTAGGGTTAGGAGTTAGGGTTAGGGTTTCTATTAGGTTAGTTTTAAGGGCTAAGGTTAGTTTTAGGGTTAAGGTTGGGTTAGGGTTAGGATTAGGGTTAGGGTACGACTTAGGGCTAGGGTTAGGGCTAGGGTTAGGGTTAGGGTTAGGGTTAGGGTTTAGGGTTATGGTTAGGGTTAGGGGTTAGGGGTTAGGGGTTAGGCTTAGGGTTAGCGTTACGGTTAGGGGTTAGGGGTTAGGGTTAGGGCTAAGGTTAGGGTTAGGGTTAGGGTTAGGGTTAGGGCTAGGGTTAGGGTTAGGGTTAGGGTTACGGCTAGGGTTAGGGTTAGGGTTAGGTTAGGCTTAGGGTTAGGAGTTAGGGTTAGGGTTTCTATTAGGTTAGTTTTAAGGGCTAAGGTTAGTTTTAGGGTTAAGGTTGGGTTAGGGTTAGGATTAGGGTTAGGGTACGACTTAGGGCTAGGGTTAGGGCTAGGGTTAGGGTTAGGGTTAGGGTTAGGGTTTAGGGTTATGGTTAGGGTTAGGGGTTAGGGGTTAGGGGTTAGGCTTAGGGTTAGCGTTACGGTTAGGGGTTAGGGGTTAGGGTTAGGGCTAAGGTTAGGGTTAGGGTTAGGGTTAGGGTTAGGGCTAGGGTTAGGGTTAGGGTTAGGGTTACGGCTAGGGTTAGGGTTAGGGTTAGGTTAGGCTTAGGGTTAGGAGTTAGGGTTAGGGTTTCTATTAGGTTAGTTTTAAGGGCTAAGGTTAGTTTTAGGGTTAAGGTTGGGTTAGGGTTAGGATTAGGGTTAGGGTACGACTTAGGGCTAGGGTTAGGGCTAGGGTTAGGGTTAGGGTTAGGGTTAGGGTTTAGGGTTATGGTTAGGGTTAGGGGTTAGGGGTTAGGGGTTAGGCTTAGGGTTAGCGTTACGGTTAGGGGTTAGGGGTTAGGGTTAGGGCTAAGGTTAGGGTTAGGGTTAGGGTTAGGGTTAGGGCTAGGGTTAGGGTTAGGGTTAGGGTTACGGCTAGGGTTAGGGTTAGGGTTAGGTTAGGCTTAGGGTTAGGAGTTAGGGTTAGGGTTTCTATTAGGTTAGTTTTAAGGGCTAAGGTTAGTTTTAGGGTTAAGGTTGGGTTAGGGTTAGGATTAGGGTTAGGGTACGACTTAGGGCTAGGGTTAGGGCTAGGGTTAGGGTTAGGGTTAGGGTTAGGGTTTAGGGTTATGGTTAGGGTTAGGGGTTAGGGGTTAGGGGTTAGGCTTAGGGTTAGCGTTACGGTTAGGGGTTAGGGGTTAGGGTTAGGGCTAAGGTTAGGGTTAGGGTTAGGGTTAGGGTTAGGGCTAGGGTTAGGGTTAGGGTTAGGGTTACGGCTAGGGTTAGGGTTAGGGTTAGGTTAGGCTTAGGGTTAGGAGTTAGGGTTAGGGTTTCTATTAGGTTAGTTTTAAGGGCTAAGGTTAGTTTTAGGGTTAAGGTTGGGTTAGGGTTAGGATTAGGGTTAGGGTACGACTTAGGGCTAGGGTTAGGGCTAGGGTTAGGGTTAGGGTTAGGGTTAGGGTTTAGGGTTATGGTTAGGGTTAGGGGTTAGGGGTTAGGGGTTAGGCTTAGGGTTAGCGTTACGGTTAGGGGTTAGGGGTTAGGGTTAGGGCTAAGGTTAGGGTTAGGGTTAGGGTTAGGGTTAGGGCTAGGGTTAGGGTTAGGGTTAGGGTTACGGCTAGGGTTAGGGTTAGGGTTAGGTTAGGCTTAGGGTTAGGAGTTAGGGTTAGGGTTTCTATTAGGTTAGTTTTAAGGGCTAAGGTTAGTTTTAGGGTTAAGGTTGGGTTAGGGTTAGGATTAGGGTTAGGGTACGACTTAGGGCTAGGGTTAGGGCTAGGGTTAGGGTTAGGGTTAGGGTTAGGGTTTAGGGTTATGGTTAGGGTTAGGGGTTAGGGGTTAGGGGTTAGGCTTAGGGTTAGCGTTACGGTTAGGGGTTAGGGGTTAGGGTTAGGGCTAAGGTTAGGGTTAGGGTTAGGGTTAGGGTTAGGGCTAGGGTTAGGGTTAGGGTTAGGGTTACGGCTAGGGTTAGGGTTAGGGTTAGGTTAGGCTTAGGGTTAGGAGTTAGGGTTAGGGTTTCTATTAGGTTAGTTTTAAGGGCTAAGGTTAGTTTTAGGGTTAAGGTTGGGTTAGGGTTAGGATTAGGGTTAGGGTACGACTTAGGGCTAGGGTTAGGGCTAGGGTTAGGGTTAGGGTTAGGGTTAGGGTTTAGGGTTATGGTTAGGGTTAGGGGTTAGGGGTTAGGGGTTAGGCTTAGGGTTAGCGTTACGGTTAGGGGTTAGGGGTTAGGGTTAGGGCTAAGGTTAGGGTTAGGGTTAGGGTTAGGGTTAGGGCTAGGGTTAGGGTTAGGGTTAGGGTTACGGCTAGGGTTAGGGTTAGGGTTAGGTTAGGCTTAGGGTTAGGAGTTAGGGTTAGGGTTTCTATTAGGTTAGTTTTAAGGGCTAAGGTTAGTTTTAGGGTTAAGGTTGGGTTAGGGTTAGGATTAGGGTTAGGGTACGACTTAGGGCTAGGGTTAGGGCTAGGGTTAGGGTTAGGGTTAGGGTTAGGGTTTAGGGTTATGGTTAGGGTTAGGGGTTAGGGGTTAGGGGTTAGGCTTAGGGTTAGCGTTACGGTTAGGGGTTAGGGGTTAGGGTTAGGGCTAAGGTTAGGGTTAGGGTTAGGGTTAGGGTTAGGGCTAGGGTTAGGGTTAGGGTTAGGGTTACTGCTAGGGTTAGGGTTAGGGTTAGGTTAGGCTTAGGGTTAGGAGTTAGGGTTAGGGTTTCTATTAGGTTAGTTTTAAGGGCTAAGGTTAGTTTTAGGGTTAAGGTTGGGTTAGGGTTAGGATTAGGGTTAGGGTACGACTTAGGGCTAGGGTTAGGGCTAGGGTTAGGGTTAGGGTTAGGGTTAGGGTTTAGGGTTATGGTTAGGGTTAGGGGTTAGGGGTTAGGGGTTAGGCTTAGGGTTAGCGTTACGGTTAGGGGTTAGGGGTTAGGGTTAGGGCTAAGGTTAGGGTTAGGGTTAGGGTTAGGGTTAGGGCTAGGGTTAGGGTTAGGGTTAGGGTTACGGCTAGGGTTAGGGTTAGGGTTAGGTTAGGCTTAGGGTTAGGAGTTAGGGTTAGGGTTTCTATTAGGTTAGTTTTAAGGGCTAAGGTTAGTTTTAGGGTTAAGGTTGGGTTAGGGTTAGGATTAGGGTTAGGGTACGACTTAGGGCTAGGGTTAGGGCTAGGGTTAGGGTTAGGGTTAGGGTTAGGGTTTAGGGTTATGGTTAGGGTTAGGGGTTAGGGGTTAGGGGTTAGGCTTAGGGTTAGCGTTACGGTTAGGGGTTAGGGGTTAGGGTTAGGGCTAAGGTTAGGGTTAGGGTTAGGGTTAGGGTTAGGGCTAGGGTTAGGGTTAGGGTTAGGGTTACGGCTAGGGTTAGGGTTAGGGTTAGGTTAGGCTTAGGGTTAGGAGTTAGGGTTAGGGTTTCTATTAGGTTAGTTTTAAGGGCTAAGGTTAGTTTTAGGGTTAAGGTTGGGTTAGGGTTAGGATTAGGGTTAGGGTACGACTTAGGGCTAGGGTTAGGGCTAGGGTTAGGGTTAGGGTTAGGGTTAGGGTTTAGGGTTATGGTTAGGGTTAGGGGTTAGGGGTTAGGGGTTAGGCTTAGGGTTAGCGTTACGGTTAGGGGTTAGGGGTTAGGGTTAGGGCTAAGGTTAGGGTTAGGGTTAGGGTTAGGGTTAGGGCTAGGGTTAGGGTTAGGGTTAGGGTTACGGCTAGGGTTAGGGTTAGGGTTAGGTTAGGCTTAGGGTTAGGAGTTAGGGTTAGGGTTTCTATTAGGTTAGTTTTAAGGGCTAAGGTTAGTTTTAGGGTTAAGGTTGGGTTAGGGTTAGGATTAGGGTTAGGGTACGACTTAGGGCTAGGGTTAGGGCTAGGGTTAGGGTTAGGGTTAGGGTTAGGGTTTAGGGTTATGGTTAGGGTTAGGGGTTAGGGGTTAGGGGTTAGGCTTAGGGTTAGCGTTACGGTTAGGGGTTAGGGGTTAGGGTTAGGGCTAAGGTTAGGGTTAGGGTTAGGGTTAGGGTTAGGGCTAGGGTTAGGGTTAGGGTTAGGGTTACGGCTAGGGTTAGGGTTAGGGTTAGGTTAGGCTTAGGGTTAGGAGTTAGGGTTAGGGTTTCTATTAGGTTAGTTTTAAGGGCTAAGGTTAGTTTTAGGGTTAAGGTTGGGTTAGGGTTAGGATTAGGGTTAGGGTACGACTTAGGGCTAGGGTTAGGGCTAGGGTTAGGGTTAGGGTTAGGGTTAGGGTTTAGGGTTATGGTTAGGGTTAGGGGTTAGGGGTTAGGGGTTAGGCTTAGGGTTAGCGTTACGGTTAGGGGTTAGGGGTTAGGGTTAGGGCTAAGGTTAGGGTTAGGGTTAGGGTTAGGGTTAGGGCTAGGGTTAGGGTTAGGGTTAGGGTTACGGCTAGGGTTAGGGTTAGGGTTAGGTTAGGCTTAGGGTTAGGAGTTAGGGTTAGGGTTTCTATTAGGTTAGTTTTAAGGGCTAAGGTTAGTTTTAGGGTTAAGGTTGGGTTAGGGTTAGGATTAGGGTTAGGGTACGACTTAGGGCTAGGGTTAGGGCTAGGGTTAGGGTTAGGGTTAGGGTTAGGGTTTAGGGTTATGGTTAGGGTTAGGGGTTAGGGGTTAGGGGTTAGGCTTAGGGTTAGCGTTACGGTTAGGGGTTAGGGGTTAGGGTTAGGGCTAAGGTTAGGGTTAGGGTTAGGGTTAGGGTTAGGGCTAGGGTTAGGGTTAGGGTTAGGGTTACGGCTAGGGTTAGGGTTAGGGTTAGGTTAGGCTTAGGGTTAGGAGTTAGGGTTAGGGTTTCTATTAGGTTAGTTTTAAGGGCTAAGGTTAGTTTTAGGGTTAAGGTTGGGTTAGGGTTAGGATTAGGGTTAGGGTACGACTTAGGGCTAGGGTTAGGGCTAGGGTTAGGGTTAGGGTTAGGGTTAGGGTTTAGGGTTATGGTTAGGGTTAGGGGTTAGGGGTTAGGGGTTAGGCTTAGGGTTAGCGTTACGGTTAGGGGTTAGGGGTTAGGGTTAGGGCTAAGGTTAGGGTTAGGGTTAGGGTTAGGGTTAGGGCTAGGGTTAGGGTTAGGGTTAGGGTTACGGCTAGGGTTAGGGTTAGGGTTAGGTTAGGCTTAGGGTTAGGAGTTAGGGTTAGGGTTTCTATTAGGTTAGTTTTAAGGGCTAAGGTTAGTTTTAGGGTTAAGGTTGGGTTAGGGTTAGGATTAGGGTTAGGGTACGACTTAGGGCTAGGGTTAGGGCTAGGGTTAGGGTTAGGGTTAGGGTTAGGGTTTAGGGTTATGGTTAGGGTTAGGGGTTAGGGGTTAGGGGTTAGGCTTAGGGTTAGCGTTACGGTTAGGGGTTAGGGGTTAGGGTTAGGGCTAAGGTTAGGGTTAGGGTTAGGGTTAGGGTTAGGGCTAGGGTTAGGGTTAGGGTTAGGGTTACGGCTAGGGTTAGGGTTAGGGTTAGGTTAGGCTTAGGGTTAGGAGTTAGGGTTAGGGTTTCTATTAGGTTAGTTTTAAGGGCTAAGGTTAGTTTTAGGGTTAAGGTTGGGTTAGGGTTAGGATTAGGGTTAGGGTACGACTTAGGGCTAGGGTTAGGGCTAGGGTTAGGGTTAGGGTTAGGGTTAGGGTTTAGGGTTATGGTTAGGGTTAGGGGTTAGGGGTTAGGGGTTAGGCTTAGGGTTAGCGTTACGGTTAGGGGTTAGGGGTTAGGGTTAGGGCTAAGGTTAGGGTTAGGGTTAGGGTTAGGGTTAGGGCTAGGGTTAGGGTTAGGGTTAGGGTTACGGCTAGGGTTAGGGTTAGGGTTAGGTTAGGCTTAGGGTTAGGAGTTAGGGTTAGGGTTTCTATTAGGTTAGTTTTAAGGGCTAAGGTTAGTTTTAGGGTTAAGGTTGGGTTAGGGTTAGGATTAGGGTTAGGGTACGACTTAGGGCTAGGGTTAGGGCTAGGGTTAGGGTTAGGGTTAGGGTTAGGGTTTAGGGTTATGGTTAGGGTTAGGGGTTAGGGGTTAGGGGTTAGGCTTAGGGTTAGCGTTACGGTTAGGGGTTAGGGGTTAGGGTTAGGGCTAAGGTTAGGGTTAGGGTTAGGGTTAGGGTTAGGGCTAGGGTTAGGGTTAGGGTTAGGGTTACGGCTAGGGTTAGGGTTAGGGTTAGGTTAGGCTTAGGGTTAGGAGTTAGGGTTAGGGTTTCTATTAGGTTAGTTTTAAGGGCTAAGGTTAGTTTTAGGGTTAAGGTTGGGTTAGGGTTAGGATTAGGGTTAGGGTACGACTTAGGGCTAGGGTTAGGGCTAGGGTTAGGGTTAGGGTTAGGGTTAGGGTTTAGGGTTATGGTTAGGGTTAGGGGTTAGGGGTTAGGGGTTAGGCTTAGGGTTAGCGTTACGGTTAGGGGTTAGGGGTTAGGGTTAGGGCTAAGGTTAGGGTTAGGGTTAGGGTTAGGGTTAGGGCTAGGGTTAGGGTTAGGGTTAGGGTTACGGCTAGGGTTAGGGTTAGGGTTAGGTTAGGCTTAGGGTTAGGAGTTAGGGTTAGGGTTTCTATTAGGTTAGTTTTAAGGGCTAAGGTTAGTTTTAGGGTTAAGGTTGGGTTAGGGTTAGGATTAGGGTTAGGGTACGACTTAGGGCTAGGGTTAGGGCTAGGGTTAGGGTTAGGGTTAGGGTTAGGGTTTAGGGTTATGGTTAGGGTTAGGGGTTAGGGGTTAGGGGTTAGGCTTAGGGTTAGCGTTACGGTTAGGGGTTAGGGGTTAGGGTTAGGGCTAAGGTTAGGGTTAGGGTTAGGGTTAGGGTTAGGGCTAGGGTTAGGGTTAGGGTTAGGGTTACGGCTAGGGTTAGGGTTAGGGTTAGGTTAGGCTTAGGGTTAGGAGTTAGGGTTAGGGTTTCTATTAGGTTAGTTTTAAGGGCTAAGGTTAGTTTTAGGGTTAAGGTTGGGTTAGGGTTAGGATTAGGGTTAGGGTACGACTTAGGGCTAGGGTTAGGGCTAGGGTTAGGGTTAGGGTTAGGGTTAGGGTTTAGGGTTATGGTTAGGGTTAGGGGTTAGGGGTTAGGGGTTAGGCTTAGGGTTAGCGTTACGGTTAGGGGTTAGGGGTTAGGGTTAGGGCTAAGGTTAGGGTTAGGGTTAGGGTTAGGGTTAGGGCTAGGGTTAGGGTTAGGGTTAGGGTTACGGCTAGGGTTAGGGTTAGGGTTAGGTTAGGCTTAGGGTTAGGAGTTAGGGTTAGGGTTTCTATTAGGTTAGTTTTAAGGGCTAAGGTTAGTTTTAGGGTTAAGGTTGGGTTAGGGTTAGGATTAGGGTTAGGGTACGACTTAGGGCTAGGGTTAGGGCTAGGGTTAGGGTTAGGGTTAGGGTTAGGGTTTAGGGTTATGGTTAGGGTTAGGGGTTAGGGGTTAGGGGTTAGGCTTAGGGTTAGCGTTACGGTTAGGGGTTAGGGGTTAGGGTTAGGGCTAAGGTTAGGGTTAGGGTTAGGGTTAGGGTTAGGGCTAGGGTTAGGGTTAGGGTTAGGGTTACGGCTAGGGTTAGGGTTAGGGTTAGGTTAGGCTTAGGGTTAGGAGTTAGGGTTAGGGTTTCTATTAGGTTAGTTTTAAGGGCTAAGGTTAGTTTTAGGGTTAAGGTTGGGTTAGGGTTAGGATTAGGGTTAGGGTACGACTTAGGGCTAGGGTTAGGGCTAGGGTTAGGGTTAGGGTTAGGGTTAGGGTTTAGGGTTATGGTTAGGGTTAGGGGTTAGGGGTTAGGGGTTAGGCTTAGGGTTAGCGTTACGGTTAGGGGTTAGGGGTTAGGGTTAGGGCTAAGGTTAGGGTTAGGGTTAGGGTTAGGGTTAGGGCTAGGGTTAGGGTTAGGGTTAGGGTTACGGCTAGGGTTAGGGTTAGGGTTAGGTTAGGCTTAGGGTTAGGAGTTAGGGTTAGGGTTTCTATTAGGTTAGTTTTAAGGGCTAAGGTTAGTTTTAGGGTTAAGGTTGGGTTAGGGTTAGGATTAGGGTTAGGGTACGACTTAGGGCTAGGGTTAGGGCTAGGGTTAGGGTTAGGGTTAGGGTTAGGGTTTAGGGTTATGGTTAGGGTTAGGGGTTAGGGGTTAGGGGTTAGGCTTAGGGTTAGCGTTACGGTTAGGGGTTAGGGGTTAGGGTTAGGGCTAAGGTTAGGGTTAGGGTTAGGGTTAGGGTTAGGGCTAGGGTTAGGGTTAGGGTTAGGGTTACGGCTAGGGTTAGGGTTAGGGTTAGGTTAGGCTTAGGGTTAGGAGTTAGGGTTAGGGTTTCTATTAGGTTAGTTTTAAGGGCTAAGGTTAGTTTTAGGGTTAAGGTTGGGTTAGGGTTAGGATTAGGGTTAGGGTACGACTTAGGGCTAGGGTTAGGGCTAGGGTTAGGGTTAGGGTTAGGGTTAGGGTTTAGGGTTATGGTTAGGGTTAGGGGTTAGGGGTTAGGGGTTAGGCTTAGGGTTAGCGTTACGGTTAGGGGTTAGGGGTTAGGGTTAGGGCTAAGGTTAGGGTTAGGGTTAGGGTTAGGGTTAGGGCTAGGGTTAGGGTTAGGGTTAGGGTTACGGCTAGGGTTAGGGTTAGGGTTAGGTTAGGCTTAGGGTTAGGAGTTAGGGTTAGGGTTTCTATTAGGTTAGTTTTAAGGGCTAAGGTTAGTTTTAGGGTTAAGGTTGGGTTAGGGTTAGGATTAGGGTTAGGGTACGACTTAGGGCTAGGGTTAGGGCTAGGGTTAGGGTTAGGGTTAGGGTTAGGGTTTAGGGTTATGGTTAGGGTTAGGGGTTAGGGGTTAGGGGTTAGGCTTAGGGTTAGCGTTACGGTTAGGGGTTAGGGGTTAGGGTTAGGGCTAAGGTTAGGGTTAGGGTTAGGGTTAGGGTTAGGGCTAGGGTTAGGGTTAGGGTTAGGGTTACGGCTAGGGTTAGGGTTAGGGTTAGGTTAGGCTTAGGGTTAGGAGTTAGGGTTAGGGTTTCTATTAGGTTAGTTTTAAGGGCTAAGGTTAGTTTTAGGGTTAAGGTTGGGTTAGGGTTAGGATTAGGGTTAGGGTACGACTTAGGGCTAGGGTTAGGGCTAGGGTTAGGGTTAGGGTTAGGGTTAGGGTTTAGGGTTATGGTTAGGGTTAGGGGTTAGGGGTTAGGGGTTAGGCTTAGGGTTAGCGTTACGGTTAGGGGTTAGGGGTTAGGGTTAGGGCTAAGGTTAGGGTTAGGGTTAGGGTTAGGGTTAGGGCTAGGGTTAGGGTTAGGGTTAGGGTTACGGCTAGGGTTAGGGTTAGGGTTAGGTTAGGCTTAGGGTTAGGAGTTAGGGTTAGGGTTTCTATTAGGTTAGTTTTAAGGGCTAAGGTTAGTTTTAGGGTTAAGGTTGGGTTAGGGTTAGGATTAGGGTTAGGGTACGACTTAGGGCTAGGGTTAGGGCTAGGGTTAGGGTTAGGGTTAGGGTTAGGGTTTAGGGTTATGGTTAGGGTTAGGGGTTAGGGGTTAGGGGTTAGGCTTAGGGTTAGCGTTACGGTTAGGGGTTAGGGGTTAGGGTTAGGGCTAAGGTTAGGGTTAGGGTTAGGGTTAGGGTTAGGGCTAGGGTTAGGGTTAGGGTTAGGGTTACGGCTAGGGTTAGGGTTAGGGTTAGGTTAGGCTTAGGGTTAGGAGTTAGGGTTAGGGTTTCTATTAGGTTAGTTTTAAGGGCTAAGGTTAGTTTTAGGGTTAAGGTTGGGTTAGGGTTAGGATTAGGGTTAGGGTACGACTTAGGGCTAGGGTTAGGGCTAGGGTTAGGGTTAGGGTTAGGGTTAGGGTTTAGGGTTATGGTTAGGGTTAGGGGTTAGGGGTTAGGGGTTAGGCTTAGGGTTAGCGTTACGGTTAGGGGTTAGGGGTTAGGGTTAGGGCTAAGGTTAGGGTTAGGGTTAGGGTTAGGGTTAGGGCTAGGGTTAGGGTTAGGGTTAGGGTTACGGCTAGGGTTAGGGTTAGGGTTAGGTTAGGCTTAGGGTTAGGAGTTAGGGTTAGGGTTTCTATTAGGTTAGTTTTAAGGGCTAAGGTTAGTTTTAGGGTTAAGGTTGGGTTAGGGTTAGGATTAGGGTTAGGGTACGACTTAGGGCTAGGGTTAGGGCTAGGGTTAGGGTTAGGGTTAGGGTTAGGGTTTAGGGTTATGGTTAGGGTTAGGGGTTAGGGGTTAGGGGTTAGGCTTAGGGTTAGCGTTACGGTTAGGGGTTAGGGGTTAGGGTTAGGGCTAAGGTTAGGGTTAGGGTTAGGGTTAGGGTTAGGGCTAGGGTTAGGGTTAGGGTTAGGGTTACGGCTAGGGTTAGGGTTAGGGTTAGGTTAGGCTTAGGGTTAGGAGTTAGGGTTAGGGTTTCTATTAGGTTAGTTTTAAGGGCTAAGGTTAGTTTTAGGGTTAAGGTTGGGTTAGGGTTAGGATTAGGGTTAGGGTACGACTTAGGGCTAGGGTTAGGGCTAGGGTTAGGGTTAGGGTTAGGGTTAGGGTTTAGGGTTATGGTTAGGGTTAGGGGTTAGGGGTTAGGGGTTAGGCTTAGGGTTAGCGTTACGGTTAGGGGTTAGGGGTTAGGGTTAGGGCTAAGGTTAGGGTTAGGGTTAGGGTTAGGGTTAGGGCTAGGGTTAGGGTTAGGGTTAGGGTTACGGCTAGGGTTAGGGTTAGGGTTAGGTTAGGCTTAGGGTTAGGAGTTAGGGTTAGGGTTTCTATTAGGTTAGTTTTAAGGGCTAAGGTTAGTTTTAGGGTTAAGGTTGGGTTAGGGTTAGGATTAGGGTTAGGGTACGACTTAGGGCTAGGGTTAGGGCTAGGGTTAGGGTTAGGGTTAGGGTTAGGGTTTAGGGTTATGGTTAGGGTTAGGGGTTAGGGGTTAGGGGTTAGGCTTAGGGTTAGCGTTACGGTTAGGGGTTAGGGGTTAGGGTTAGGGCTAAGGTTAGGGTTAGGGTTAGGGTTAGGGTTAGGGCTAGGGTTAGGGTTAGGGTTAGGGTTACGGCTAGGGTTAGGGTTAGGGTTAGGTTAGGCTTAGGGTTAGGAGTTAGGGTTAGGGTTTCTATTAGGTTAGTTTTAAGGGCTAAGGTTAGTTTTAGGGTTAAGGTTGGGTTAGGGTTAGGATTAGGGTTAGGGTACGACTTAGGGCTAGGGTTAGGGCTAGGGTTAGGGTTAGGGTTAGGGTTAGGGTTTAGGGTTATGGTTAGGGTTAGGGGTTAGGGGTTAGGGGTTAGGCTTAGGGTTAGCGTTACGGTTAGGGGTTAGGGGTTAGGGTTAGGGCTAAGGTTAGGGTTAGGGTTAGGGTTAGGGTTAGGGCTAGGGTTAGGGTTAGGGTTAGGGTTACGGCTAGGGTTAGGGTTAGGGTTAGGTTAGGCTTAGGGTTAGGAGTTAGGGTTAGGGTTTCTATTAGGTTAGTTTTAAGGGCTAAGGTTAGTTTTAGGGTTAAGGTTGGGTTAGGGTTAGGATTAGGGTTAGGGTACGACTTAGGGCTAGGGTTAGGGCTAGGGTTAGGGTTAGGGTTAGGGTTAGGGTTTAGGGTTATGGTTAGGGTTAGGGGTTAGGGGTTAGGGGTTAGGCTTAGGGTTAGCGTTACGGTTAGGGGTTAGGGGTTAGGGTTAGGGCTAAGGTTAGGGTTAGGGTTAGGGTTAGGGTTAGGGCTAGGGTTAGGGTTAGGGTTAGGGTTACGGCTAGGGTTAGGGTTAGGGTTAGGTTAGGCTTAGGGTTAGGAGTTAGGGTTAGGGTTTCTATTAGGTTAGTTTTAAGGGCTAAGGTTAGTTTTAGGGTTAAGGTTGGGTTAGGGTTAGGATTAGGGTTAGGGTACGACTTAGGGCTAGGGTTAGGGCTAGGGTTAGGGTTAGGGTTAGGGTTAGGGTTTAGGGTTATGGTTAGGGTTAGGGGTTAGGGGTTAGGGGTTAGGCTTAGGGTTAGCGTTACGGTTAGGGGTTAGGGGTTAGGGTTAGGGCTAAGGTTAGGGTTAGGGTTAGGGTTAGGGTTAGGGCTAGGGTTAGGGTTAGGGTTAGGGTTACGGCTAGGGTTAGGGTTAGGGTTAGGTTAGGCTTAGGGTTAGGAGTTAGGGTTAGGGTTTCTATTAGGTTAGTTTTAAGGGCTAAGGTTAGTTTTAGGGTTAAGGTTGGGTTAGGGTTAGGATTAGGGTTAGGGTACGACTTAGGGCTAGGGTTAGGGCTAGGGTTAGGGTTAGGGTTAGGGTTAGGGTTTAGGGTTATGGTTAGGGTTAGGGGTTAGGGGTTAGGGGTTAGGCTTAGGGTTAGCGTTACGGTTAGGGGTTAGGGGTTAGGGTTAGGGCTAAGGTTAGGGTTAGGGTTAGGGTTAGGGTTAGGGCTAGGGTTAGGGTTAGGGTTAGGGTTACGGCTAGGGTTAGGGTTAGGGTTAGGTTAGGCTTAGGGTTAGGAGTTAGGGTTAGGGTTTCTATTAGGTTAGTTTTAAGGGCTAAGGTTAGTTTTAGGGTTAAGGTTGGGTTAGGGTTAGGATTAGGGTTAGGGTACGACTTAGGGCTAGGGTTAGGGCTAGGGTTAGGGTTAGGGTTAGGGTTAGGGTTTAGGGTTATGGTTAGGGTTAGGGGTTAGGGGTTAGGGGTTAGGCTTAGGGTTAGCGTTACGGTTAGGGGTTAGGGGTTAGGGTTAGGGCTAAGGTTAGGGTTAGGGTTAGGGTTAGGGTTAGGGCTAGGGTTAGGGTTAGGGTTAGGGTTACGGCTAGGGTTAGGGTTAGGGTTAGGTTAGGCTTAGGGTTAGGAGTTAGGGTTAGGGTTTCTATTAGGTTAGTTTTAAGGGCTAAGGTTAGTTTTAGGGTTAAGGTTGGGTTAGGGTTAGGATTAGGGTTAGGGTACGACTTAGGGCTAGGGTTAGGGCTAGGGTTAGGGTTAGGGTTAGGGTTAGGGTTTAGGGTTATGGTTAGGGTTAGGGGTTAGGGGTTAGGGGTTAGGCTTAGGGTTAGCGTTACGGTTAGGGGTTAGGGGTTAGGGTTAGGGCTAAGGTTAGGGTTAGGGTTAGGGTTAGGGTTAGGGCTAGGGTTAGGGTTAGGGTTAGGGTTACGGCTAGGGTTAGGGTTAGGGTTAGGTTAGGCTTAGGGTTAGGAGTTAGGGTTAGGGTTTCTATTAGGTTAGTTTTAAGGGCTAAGGTTAGTTTTAGGGTTAAGGTTGGGTTAGGGTTAGGATTAGGGTTAGGGTACGACTTAGGGCTAGGGTTAGGGCTAGGGTTAGGGTTAGGGTTAGGGTTAGGGTTTAGGGTTATGGTTAGGGTTAGGGGTTAGGGGTTAGGGGTTAGGCTTAGGGTTAGCGTTACGGTTAGGGGTTAGGGGTTAGGGTTAGGGCTAAGGTTAGGGTTAGGGTTAGGGTTAGGGTTAGGGCTAGGGTTAGGGTTAGGGTTAGGGTTACGGCTAGGGTTAGGGTTAGGGTTAGGTTAGGCTTAGGGTTAGGAGTTAGGGTTAGGGTTTCTATTAGGTTAGTTTTAAGGGCTAAGGTTAGTTTTAGGGTTAAGGTTGGGTTAGGGTTAGGATTAGGGTTAGGGTACGACTTAGGGCTAGGGTTAGGGCTAGGGTTAGGGTTAGGGTTAGGGTTAGGGTTTAGGGTTATGGTTAGGGTTAGGGGTTAGGGGTTAGGGGTTAGGCTTAGGGTTAGCGTTACGGTTAGGGGTTAGGGGTTAGGGTTAGGGCTAAGGTTAGGGTTAGGGTTAGGGTTAGGGTTAGGGCTAGGGTTAGGGTTAGGGTTAGGGTTACGGCTAGGGTTAGGGTTAGGGTTAGGTTAGGCTTAGGGTTAGGAGTTAGGGTTAGGGTTTCTATTAGGTTAGTTTTAAGGGCTAAGGTTAGTTTTAGGGTTAAGGTTGGGTTAGGGTTAGGATTAGGGTTAGGGTACGACTTAGGGCTAGGGTTAGGGCTAGGGTTAGGGTTAGGGTTAGGGTTAGGGTTTAGGGTTATGGTTAGGGTTAGGGGTTAGGGGTTAGGGGTTAGGCTTAGGGTTAGCGTTACGGTTAGGGGTTAGGGGTTAGGGTTAGGGCTAAGGTTAGGGTTAGGGTTAGGGTTAGGGTTAGGGCTAGGGTTAGGGTTAGGGTTAGGGTTACGGCTAGGGTTAGGGTTAGGGTTAGGTTAGGCTTAGGGTTAGGAGTTAGGGTTAGGGTTTCTATTAGGTTAGTTTTAAGGGCTAAGGTTAGTTTTAGGGTTAAGGTTGGGTTAGGGTTAGGATTAGGGTTAGGGTACGACTTAGGGCTAGGGTTAGGGCTAGGGTTAGGGTTAGGGTTAGGGTTAGGGTTTAGGGTTATGGTTAGGGTTAGGGGTTAGGGGTTAGGGGTTAGGCTTAGGGTTAGCGTTACGGTTAGGGGTTAGGGGTTAGGGTTAGGGCTAAGGTTAGGGTTAGGGTTAGGGTTAGGGTTAGGGCTAGGGTTAGGGTTAGGGTTAGGGTTACGGCTAGGGTTAGGGTTAGGGTTAGGTTAGGCTTAGGGTTAGGAGTTAGGGTTAGGGTTTCTATTAGGTTAGTTTTAAGGGCTAAGGTTAGTTTTAGGGTTAAGGTTGGGTTAGGGTTAGGATTAGGGTTAGGGTACGACTTAGGGCTAGGGTTAGGGCTAGGGTTAGGGTTAGGGTTAGGGTTAGGGTTTAGGGTTATGGTTAGGGTTAGGGGTTAGGGGTTAGGGGTTAGGCTTAGGGTTAGCGTTACGGTTAGGGGTTAGGGGTTAGGGTTAGGGCTAAGGTTAGGGTTAGGGTTAGGGTTAGGGTTAGGGCTAGGGTTAGGGTTAGGGTTAGGGTTACGGCTAGGGTTAGGGTTAGGGTTAGGTTAGGCTTAGGGTTAGGAGTTAGGGTTAGGGTTTCTATTAGGTTAGTTTTAAGGGCTAAGGTTAGTTTTAGGGTTAAGGTTGGGTTAGGGTTAGGATTAGGGTTAGGGTACGACTTAGGGCTAGGGTTAGGGCTAGGGTTAGGGTTAGGGTTAGGGTTAGGGTTTAGGGTTATGGTTAGGGTTAGGGGTTAGGGGTTAGGGGTTAGGCTTAGGGTTAGCGTTACGGTTAGGGGTTAGGGGTTAGGGTTAGGGCTAAGGTTAGGGTTAGGGTTAGGGTTAGGGTTAGGGCTAGGGTTAGGGTTAGGGTTAGGGTTACGGCTAGGGTTAGGGTTAGGGTTAGGTTAGGCTTAGGGTTAGGAGTTAGGGTTAGGGTTTCTATTAGGTTAGTTTTAAGGGCTAAGGTTAGTTTTAGGGTTAAGGTTGGGTTAGGGTTAGGATTAGGGTTAGGGTACGACTTAGGGCTAGGGTTAGGGCTAGGGTTAGGGTTAGGGTTAGGGTTAGGGTTTAGGGTTATGGTTAGGGTTAGGGGTTAGGGGTTAGGGGTTAGGCTTAGGGTTAGCGTTACGGTTAGGGGTTAGGGGTTAGGGTTAGGGCTAAGGTTAGGGTTAGGGTTAGGGTTAGGGTTAGGGCTAGGGTTAGGGTTAGGGTTAGGGTTACGGCTAGGGTTAGGGTTAGGGTTAGGTTAGGCTTAGGGTTAGGAGTTAGGGTTAGGGTTTCTATTAGGTTAGTTTTAAGGGCTAAGGTTAGTTTTAGGGTTAAGGTTGGGTTAGGGTTAGGATTAGGGTTAGGGTACGACTTAGGGCTAGGGTTAGGGCTAGGGTTAGGGTTAGGGTTAGGGTTAGGGTTTAGGGTTATGGTTAGGGTTAGGGGTTAGGGGTTAGGGGTTAGGCTTAGGGTTAGCGTTACGGTTAGGGGTTAGGGGTTAGGGTTAGGGCTAAGGTTAGGGTTAGGGTTAGGGTTAGGGTTAGGGCTAGGGTTAGGGTTAGGGTTAGGGTTACGGCTAGGGTTAGGGTTAGGGTTAGGTTAGGCTTAGGGTTAGGAGTTAGGGTTAGGGTTTCTATTAGGTTAGTTTTAAGGGCTAAGGTTAGTTTTAGGGTTAAGGTTGGGTTAGGGTTAGGATTAGGGTTAGGGTACGACTTAGGGCTAGGGTTAGGGCTAGGGTTAGGGTTAGGGTTAGGGTTAGGGTTTAGGGTTATGGTTAGGGTTAGGGGTTAGGGGTTAGGGGTTAGGCTTAGGGTTAGCGTTACGGTTAGGGGTTAGGGGTTAGGGTTAGGGCTAAGGTTAGGGTTAGGGTTAGGGTTAGGGTTAGGGCTAGGGTTAGGGTTAGGGTTAGGGTTACGGCTAGGGTTAGGGTTAGGGTTAGGTTAGGCTTAGGGTTAGGAGTTAGGGTTAGGGTTTCTATTAGGTTAGTTTTAAGGGCTAAGGTTAGTTTTAGGGTTAAGGTTGGGTTAGGGTTAGGATTAGGGTTAGGGTACGACTTAGGGCTAGGGTTAGGGCTAGGGTTAGGGTTAGGGTTAGGGTTAGGGTTTAGGGTTATGGTTAGGGTTAGGGGTTAGGGGTTAGGGGTTAGGCTTAGGGTTAGCGTTACGGTTAGGGGTTAGGGGTTAGGGTTAGGGCTAAGGTTAGGGTTAGGGTTAGGGTTAGGGTTAGGGCTAGGGTTAGGGTTAGGGTTAGGGTTACGGCTAGGGTTAGGGTTAGGGTTAGGTTAGGCTTAGGGTTAGGAGTTAGGGTTAGGGTTTCTATTAGGTTAGTTTTAAGGGCTAAGGTTAGTTTTAGGGTTAAGGTTGGGTTAGGGTTAGGATTAGGGTTAGGGTACGACTTAGGGCTAGGGTTAGGGCTAGGGTTAGGGTTAGGGTTAGGGTTAGGGTTTAGGGTTATGGTTAGGGTTAGGGGTTAGGGGTTAGGGGTTAGGCTTAGGGTTAGCGTTACGGTTAGGGGTTAGGGGTTAGGGTTAGGGCTAAGGTTAGGGTTAGGGTTAGGGTTAGGGTTAGGGCTAGGGTTAGGGTTAGGGTTAGGGTTACGGCTAGGGTTAGGGTTAGGGTTAGGTTAGGCTTAGGGTTAGGAGTTAGGGTTAGGGTTTCTATTAGGTTAGTTTTAAGGGCTAAGGTTAGTTTTAGGGTTAAGGTTGGGTTAGGGTTAGGATTAGGGTTAGGGTACGACTTAGGGCTAGGGTTAGGGCTAGGGTTAGGGTTAGGGTTAGGGTTAGGGTTTAGGGTTATGGTTAGGGTTAGGGGTTAGGGGTTAGGGGTTAGGCTTAGGGTTAGCGTTACGGTTAGGGGTTAGGGGTTAGGGTTAGGGCTAAGGTTAGGGTTAGGGTTAGGGTTAGGGTTAGGGCTAGGGTTAGGGTTAGGGTTAGGGTTACGGCTAGGGTTAGGGTTAGGGTTAGGTTAGGCTTAGGGTTAGGAGTTAGGGTTAGGGTTTCTATTAGGTTAGTTTTAAGGGCTAAGGTTAGTTTTAGGGTTAAGGTTGGGTTAGGGTTAGGATTAGGGTTAGGGTACGACTTAGGGCTAGGGTTAGGGCTAGGGTTAGGGTTAGGGTTAGGGTTAGGGTTTAGGGTTATGGTTAGGGTTAGGGGTTAGGGGTTAGGGGTTAGGCTTAGGGTTAGCGTTACGGTTAGGGGTTAGGGGTTAGGGTTAGGGCTAAGGTTAGGGTTAGGGTTAGGGTTAGGGTTAGGGCTAGGGTTAGGGTTAGGGTTAGGGTTACGGCTAGGGTTAGGGTTAGGGTTAGGTTAGGCTTAGGGTTAGGAGTTAGGGTTAGGGTTTCTATTAGGTTAGTTTTAAGGGCTAAGGTTAGTTTTAGGGTTAAGGTTGGGTTAGGGTTAGGATTAGGGTTAGGGTACGACTTAGGGCTAGGGTTAGGGCTAGGGTTAGGGTTAGGGTTAGGGTTAGGGTTTAGGGTTATGGTTAGGGTTAGGGGTTAGGGGTTAGGGGTTAGGCTTAGGGTTAGCGTTACGGTTAGGGGTTAGGGGTTAGGGTTAGGGCTAAGGTTAGGGTTAGGGTTAGGGTTAGGGTTAGGGCTAGGGTTAGGGTTAGGGTTAGGGTTACGGCTAGGGTTAGGGTTAGGGTTAGGTTAGGCTTAGGGTTAGGAGTTAGGGTTAGGGTTTCTATTAGGTTAGTTTTAAGGGCTAAGGTTAGTTTTAGGGTTAAGGTTGGGTTAGGGTTAGGATTAGGGTTAGGGTACGACTTAGGGCTAGGGTTAGGGCTAGGGTTAGGGTTAGGGTTAGGGTTAGGGTTTAGGGTTATGGTTAGGGTTAGGGGTTAGGGGTTAGGGGTTAGGCTTAGGGTTAGCGTTACGGTTAGGGGTTAGGGGTTAGGGTTAGGGCTAAGGTTAGGGTTAGGGTTAGGGTTAGGGTTAGGGCTAGGGTTAGGGTTAGGGTTAGGGTTACGGCTAGGGTTAGGGTTAGGGTTAGGTTAGGCTTAGGGTTAGGAGTTAGGGTTAGGGTTTCTATTAGGTTAGTTTTAAGGGCTAAGGTTAGTTTTAGGGTTAAGGTTGGGTTAGGGTTAGGATTAGGGTTAGGGTACGACTTAGGGCTAGGGTTAGGGCTAGGGTTAGGGTTAGGGTTAGGGTTAGGGTTTAGGGTTAGGGTTAGGGTTAGGGTTAGGGGTTAGGGGTTAGGGGTTAGGCTTAGGGTTAGCGTTACGGTTAGGGGTTAGGGGTTAGGGTTAGGGCTAAGGTTAGGGTTAGGGTTAGGGTTAGGGTTAGGGCTAGGGTTAGGGTTAGGGTTAGGGTTACGGCTAGGGTTAGGGTTAGGGTTAGGTTAGGCTTAGGGTTAGGAGTTAGGGTTAGGGTTTCTATTAGGTTAGTTTTAAGGGCTAAGGTTAGTTTTAGGGTTAAGGTTGGGTTAGGGTTAGGATTAGGGTTAGGGTACGACTTAGGGCTAGGGTTAGGGCTAGGGTTAGGGTTAGGGTTAGGGTTAGGGTTTAGGGTTATGGTTAGGGTTAGGGGTTAGGGGTTAGGGGTTAGGCTTAGGGTTAGCGTTACGGTTAGGGGTTAGGGGTTAGGGTTAGGGCTAAGGTTAGGGTTAGGGTTAGGGTTAGGGTTAGGGCTAGGGTTAGGGTTAGGGTTAGGGTTACGGCTAGGGTTAGGGTTAGGGTTAGGTTAGGCTTAGGGTTAGGAGTTAGGGTTAGGGTTTCTATTAGGTTAGTTTTAAGGGCTAAGGTTAGTTTTAGGGTTAAGGTTGGGTTAGGGTTAGGATTAGGGTTAGGGTACGACTTAGGGCTAGGGTTAGGGCTAGGGTTAGGGTTAGGGTTAGGGTTAGGGTTTAGGGTTATGGTTAGGGTTAGGGGTTAGGGGTTAGGGGTTAGGCTTAGGGTTAGCGTTACGGTTAGGGGTTAGGGGTTAGGGTTAGGGCTAAGGTTAGGGTTAGGGTTAGGGTTAGGGTTAGGGCTAGGGTTAGGGTTAGGGTTAGGGTTACGGCTAGGGTTAGGGTTAGGGTTAGGTTAGGCTTAGGGTTAGGAGTTAGGGTTAGGGTTTCTATTAGGTTAGTTTTAAGGGCTAAGGTTAGTTTTAGGGTTAAGGTTGGGTTAGGGTTAGGATTAGGGTTAGGGTACGACTTAGGGCTAGGGTTAGGGCTAGGGTTAGGGTTAGGGTTAGGGTTAGGGTTTAGGGTTATGGTTAGGGTTAGGGGTTAGGGGTTAGGGGTTAGGCTTAGGGTTAGCGTTACGGTTAGGGGTTAGGGGTTAGGGTTAGGGCTAAGGTTAGGGTTAGGGTTAGGGTTAGGGTTAGGGCTAGGGTTAGGGTTAGGGTTAGGGTTACGGCTAGGGTTAGGGTTAGGGTTAGGTTAGGCTTAGGGTTAGGAGTTAGGGTTAGGGTTTCTATTAGGTTAGTTTTAAGGGCTAAGGTTAGTTTTAGGGTTAAGGTTGGGTTAGGGTTAGGATTAGGGTTAGGGTACGACTTAGGGCTAGGGTTAGGGCTAGGGTTAGGGTTAGGGTTAGGGTTAGGGTTTAGGGTTATGGTTAGGGTTAGGGGTTAGGGGTTAGGGGTTAGGCTTAGGGTTAGCGTTACGGTTAGGGGTTAGGGGTTAGGGTTAGGGCTAAGGTTAGGGTTAGGGTTAGGGTTAGGGTTAGGGCTAGGGTTAGGGTTAGGGTTAGGGTTACGGCTAGGGTTAGGGTTAGGGTTAGGTTAGGCTTAGGGTTAGGAGTTAGGGTTAGGGTTTCTATTAGGTTAGTTTTAAGGGCTAAGGTTAGTTTTAGGGTTAAGGTTGGGTTAGGGTTAGGATTAGGGTTAGGGTACGACTTAGGGCTAGGGTTAGGGCTAGGGTTAGGGTTAGGGTTAGGGTTAGGGTTTAGGGTTATGGTTAGGGTTAGGGGTTAGGGGTTAGGGGTTAGGCTTAGGGTTAGCGTTACGGTTAGGGGTTAGGGGTTAGGGTTAGGGCTAAGGTTAGGGTTAGGGTTAGGGTTAGGGTTAGGGCTAGGGTTAGGGTTAGGGTTAGGGTTACGGCTAGGGTTAGGGTTAGGGTTAGGTTAGGCTTAGGGTTAGGAGTTAGGGTTAGGGTTTCTATTAGGTTAGTTTTAAGGGCTAAGGTTAGTTTTAGGGTTAAGGTTGGGTTAGGGTTAGGATTAGGGTTAGGGTACGACTTAGGGCTAGGGTTAGGGCTAGGGTTAGGGTTAGGGTTAGGGTTAGGGTTTAGGGTTATGGTTAGGGTTAGGGGTTAGGGGTTAGGGGTTAGGCTTAGGGTTAGCGTTACGGTTAGGGGTTAGGGGTTAGGGTTAGGGCTAAGGTTAGGGTTAGGGTTAGGGTTAGGGTTAGGGCTAGGGTTAGGGTTAGGGTTAGGGTTACGGCTAGGGTTAGGGTTAGGGTTAGGTTAGGCTTAGGGTTAGGAGTTAGGGTTAGGGTTTCTATTAGGTTAGTTTTAAGGGCTAAGGTTAGTTTTAGGGTTAAGGTTGGGTTAGGGTTAGGATTAGGGTTAGGGTACGACTTAGGGCTAGGGTTAGGGCTAGGGTTAGGGTTAGGGTTAGGGTTAGGGTTTAGGGTTATGGTTAGGGTTAGGGGTTAGGGGTTAGGGGTTAGGCTTAGGGTTAGCGTTACGGTTAGGGGTTAGGGGTTAGGGTTAGGGCTAAGGTTAGGGTTAGGGTTAGGGTTAGGGTTAGGGCTAGGGTTAGGGTTAGGGTTAGGGTTACGGCTAGGGTTAGGGTTAGGGTTAGGTTAGGCTTAGGGTTAGGAGTTAGGGTTAGGGTTTCTATTAGGTTAGTTTTAAGGGCTAAGGTTAGTTTTAGGGTTAAGGTTGGGTTAGGGTTAGGATTAGGGTTAGGGTACGACTTAGGGCTAGGGTTAGGGCTAGGGTTAGGGTTAGGGTTAGGGTTAGGGTTTAGGGTTATGGTTAGGGTTAGGGGTTAGGGGTTAGGGGTTAGGCTTAGGGTTAGCGTTACGGTTAGGGGTTAGGGGTTAGGGTTAGGGCTAAGGTTAGGGTTAGGGTTAGGGTTAGGGTTAGGGCTAGGGTTAGGGTTAGGGTTAGGGTTACGGCTAGGGTTAGGGTTAGGGTTAGGTTAGGCTTAGGGTTAGGAGTTAGGGTTAGGGTTTCTATTAGGTTAGTTTTAAGGGCTAAGGTTAGTTTTAGGGTTAAGGTTGGGTTAGGGTTAGGATTAGGGTTAGGGTACGACTTAGGGCTAGGGTTAGGGCTAGGGTTAGGGTTAGGGTTAGGGTTAGGGTTTAGGGTTATGGTTAGGGTTAGGGGTTAGGGGTTAGGGGTTAGGCTTAGGGTTAGCGTTACGGTTAGGGGTTAGGGGTTAGGGTTAGGGCTAAGGTTAGGGTTAGGGTTAGGGTTAGGGTTAGGGCTAGGGTTAGGGTTAGGGTTAGGGTTACGGCTAGGGTTAGGGTTAGGGTTAGGTTAGGCTTAGGGTTAGGAGTTAGGGTTAGGGTTTCTATTAGGTTAGTTTTAAGGGCTAAGGTTAGTTTTAGGGTTAAGGTTGGGTTAGGGTTAGGATTAGGGTTAGGGTACGACTTAGGGCTAGGGTTAGGGCTAGGGTTAGGGTTAGGGTTAGGGTTAGGGTTTAGGGTTATGGTTAGGGTTAGGGGTTAGGGGTTAGGGGTTAGGCTTAGGGTTAGCGTTACGGTTAGGGGTTAGGGGTTAGGGTTAGGGCTAAGGTTAGGGTTAGGGTTAGGGTTAGGGTTAGGGCTAGGGTTAGGGTTAGGGTTAGGGTTACGGCTAGGGTTAGGGTTAGGGTTAGGTTAGGCTTAGGGTTAGGAGTTAGGGTTAGGGTTTCTATTAGGTTAGTTTTAAGGGCTAAGGTTAGTTTTAGGGTTAAGGTTGGGTTAGGGTTAGGATTAGGGTTAGGGTACGACTTAGGGCTAGGGTTAGGGCTAGGGTTAGGGTTAGGGTTAGGGTTAGGGTTTAGGGTTATGGTTAGGGTTAGGGGTTAGGGGTTAGGGGTTAGGCTTAGGGTTAGCGTTACGGTTAGGGGTTAGGGGTTAGGGTTAGGGCTAAGGTTAGGGTTAGGGTTAGGGTTAGGGTTAGGGCTAGGGTTAGGGTTAGGGTTAGGGTTACGGCTAGGGTTAGGGTTAGGGTTAGGTTAGGCTTAGGGTTAGGAGTTAGGGTTAGGGTTTCTATTAGGTTAGTTTTAAGGGCTAAGGTTAGTTTTAGGGTTAAGGTTGGGTTAGGGTTAGGATTAGGGTTAGGGTACGACTTAGGGCTAGGGTTAGGGCTAGGGTTAGGGTTAGGGTTAGGGTTAGGGTTTAGGGTTATGGTTAGGGTTAGGGGTTAGGGGTTAGGGGTTAGGCTTAGGGTTAGCGTTACGGTTAGGGGTTAGGGGTTAGGGTTAGGGCTAAGGTTAGGGTTAGGGTTAGGGTTAGGGTTAGGGCTAGGGTTAGGGTTAGGGTTAGGGTTACGGCTAGGGTTAGGGTTAGGGTTAGGTTAGGCTTAGGGTTAGGAGTTAGGGTTAGGGTTTCTATTAGGTTAGTTTTAAGGGCTAAGGTTAGTTTTAGGGTTAAGGTTGGGTTAGGGTTAGGATTAGGGTTAGGGTACGACTTAGGGCTAGGGTTAGGGCTAGGGTTAGGGTTAGGGTTAGGGTTAGGGTTTAGGGTTATGGTTAGGGTTAGGGGTTAGGGGTTAGGGGTTAGGCTTAGGGTTAGCGTTACGGTTAGGGGTTAGGGGTTAGGGTTAGGGCTAAGGTTAGGGTTAGGGTTAGGGTTAGGGTTAGGGCTAGGGTTAGGGTTAGGGTTAGGGTTACGGCTAGGGTTAGGGTTAGGGTTAGGTTAGGCTTAGGGTTAGGAGTTAGGGTTAGGGTTTCTATTAGGTTAGTTTTAAGGGCTAAGGTTAGTTTTAGGGTTAAGGTTGGGTTAGGGTTAGGATTAGGGTTAGGGTACGACTTAGGGCTAGGGTTAGGGCTAGGGTTAGGGTTAGGGTTAGGGTTAGGGTTTAGGGTTATGGTTAGGGTTAGGGGTTAGGGGTTAGGGGTTAGGCTTAGGGTTAGCGTTACGGTTAGGGGTTAGGGGTTAGGGTTAGGGCTAAGGTTAGGGTTAGGGTTAGGGTTAGGGTTAGGGCTAGGGTTAGGGTTAGGGTTAGGGTTACGGCTAGGGTTAGGGTTAGGGTTAGGTTAGGCTTAGGGTTAGGAGTTAGGGTTAGGGTTTCTATTAGGTTAGTTTTAAGGGCTAAGGTTAGTTTTAGGGTTAAGGTTGGGTTAGGGTTAGGATTAGGGTTAGGGTACGACTTAGGGCTAGGGTTAGGGCTAGGGTTAGGGTTAGGGTTAGGGTTAGGGTTTAGGGTTATGGTTAGGGTTAGGGGTTAGGGGTTAGGGGTTAGGCTTAGGGTTAGCGTTACGGTTAGGGGTTAGGGGTTAGGGTTAGGGCTAAGGTTAGGGTTAGGGTTAGGGTTAGGGTTAGGGCTAGGGTTAGGGTTAGGGTTAGGGTTACGGCTAGGGTTAGGGTTAGGGTTAGGTTAGGCTTAGGGTTAGGAGTTAGGGTTAGGGTTTCTATTAGGTTAGTTTTAAGGGCTAAGGTTAGTTTTAGGGTTAAGGTTGGGTTAGGGTTAGGATTAGGGTTAGGGTACGACTTAGGGCTAGGGTTAGGGCTAGGGTTAGGGTTAGGGTTAGGGTTAGGGTTTAGGGTTATGGTTAGGGTTAGGGGTTAGGGGTTAGGGGTTAGGCTTAGGGTTAGCGTTACGGTTAGGGGTTAGGGGTTAGGGTTAGGGCTAAGGTTAGGGTTAGGGTTAGGGTTAGGGTTAGGGCTAGGGTTAGGGTTAGGGTTAGGGTTACGGCTAGGGTTAGGGTTAGGGTTAGGTTAGGCTTAGGGTTAGGAGTTAGGGTTAGGGTTTCTATTAGGTTAGTTTTAAGGGCTAAGGTTAGTTTTAGGGTTAAGGTTGGGTTAGGGTTAGGATTAGGGTTAGGGTACGACTTAGGGCTAGGGTTAGGGCTAGGGTTAGGGTTAGGGTTAGGGTTAGGGTTTAGGGTTATGGTTAGGGTTAGGGGTTAGGGGTTAGGGGTTAGGCTTAGGGTTAGCGTTACGGTTAGGGGTTAGGGGTTAGGGTTAGGGCTAAGGTTAGGGTTAGGGTTAGGGTTAGGGTTAGGGCTAGGGTTAGGGTTAGGGTTAGGGTTACGGCTAGGGTTAGGGTTAGGGTTAGGTTAGGCTTAGGGTTAGGAGTTAGGGTTAGGGTTTCTATTAGGTTAGTTTTAAGGGCTAAGGTTAGTTTTAGGGTTAAGGTTGGGTTAGGGTTAGGATTAGGGTTAGGGTACGACTTAGGGCTAGGGTTAGGGCTAGGGTTAGGGTTAGGGTTAGGGTTAGGGTTTAGGGTTATGGTTAGGGTTAGGGGTTAGGGGTTAGGGGTTAGGCTTAGGGTTAGCGTTACGGTTAGGGGTTAGGGGTTAGGGTTAGGGCTAAGGTTAGGGTTAGGGTTAGGGTTAGGGTTAGGGCTAGGGTTAGGGTTAGGGTTAGGGTTACGGCTAGGGTTAGGGTTAGGGTTAGGTTAGGCTTAGGGTTAGGAGTTAGGGTTAGGGTTTCTATTAGGTTAGTTTTAAGGGCTAAGGTTAGTTTTAGGGTTAAGGTTGGGTTAGGGTTAGGATTAGGGTTAGGGTACGACTTAGGGCTAGGGTTAGGGCTAGGGTTAGGGTTAGGGTTAGGGTTAGGGTTTAGGGTTATGGTTAGGGTTAGGGGTTAGGGGTTAGGGGTTAGGCTTAGGGTTAGCGTTACGGTTAGGGGTTAGGGGTTAGGGTTAGGGCTAAGGTTAGGGTTAGGGTTAGGGTTAGGGTTAGGGCTAGGGTTAGGGTTAGGGTTAGGGTTACGGCTAGGGTTAGGGTTAGGGTTAGGTTAGGCTTAGGGTTAGGAGTTAGGGTTAGGGTTTCTATTAGGTTAGTTTTAAGGGCTAAGGTTAGTTTTAGGGTTAAGGTTGGGTTAGGGTTAGGATTAGGGTTAGGGTACGACTTAGGGCTAGGGTTAGGGCTAGGGTTAGGGTTAGGGTTAGGGTTAGGGTTTAGGGTTATGGTTAGGGTTAGGGGTTAGGGGTTAGGGGTTAGGCTTAGGGTTAGCGTTACGGTTAGGGGTTAGGGGTTAGGGTTAGGGCTAAGGTTAGGGTTAGGGTTAGGGTTAGGGTTAGGGCTAGGGTTAGGGTTAGGGTTAGGGTTACGGCTAGGGTTAGGGTTAGGGTTAGGTTAGGCTTAGGGTTAGGAGTTAGGGTTAGGGTTTCTATTAGGTTAGTTTTAAGGGCTAAGGTTAGTTTTAGGGTTAAGGTTGGGTTAGGGTTAGGATTAGGGTTAGGGTACGACTTAGGGCTAGGGTTAGGGCTAGGGTTAGGGTTAGGGTTAGGGTTAGGGTTTAGGGTTATGGTTAGGGTTAGGGGTTAGGGGTTAGGGGTTAGGCTTAGGGTTAGCGTTACGGTTAGGGGTTAGGGGTTAGGGTTAGGGCTAAGGTTAGGGTTAGGGTTAGGGTTAGGGTTAGGGCTAGGGTTAGGGTTAGGGTTAGGGTTACGGCTAGGGTTAGGGTTAGGGTTAGGTTAGGCTTAGGGTTAGGAGTTAGGGTTAGGGTTTCTATTAGGTTAGTTTTAAGGGCTAAGGTTAGTTTTAGGGTTAAGGTTGGGTTAGGGTTAGGATTAGGGTTAGGGTACGACTTAGGGCTAGGGTTAGGGCTAGGGTTAGGGTTAGGGTTAGGGTTAGGGTTTAGGGTTATGGTTAGGGTTAGGGGTTAGGGGTTAGGGGTTAGGCTTAGGGTTAGCGTTACGGTTAGGGGTTAGGGGTTAGGGTTAGGGCTAAGGTTAGGGTTAGGGTTAGGGTTAGGGTTAGGGCTAGGGTTAGGGTTAGGGTTAGGGTTACGGCTAGGGTTAGGGTTAGGGTTAGGTTAGGCTTAGGGTTAGGAGTTAGGGTTAGGGTTTCTATTAGGTTAGTTTTAAGGGCTAAGGTTAGTTTTAGGGTTAAGGTTGGGTTAGGGTTAGGATTAGGGTTAGGGTACGACTTAGGGCTAGGGTTAGGGCTAGGGTTAGGGTTAGGGTTAGGGTTAGGGTTTAGGGTTATGGTTAGGGTTAGGGGTTAGGGGTTAGGGGTTAGGCTTAGGGTTAGCGTTACGGTTAGGGGTTAGGGGTTAGGGTTAGGGCTAAGGTTAGGGTTAGGGTTAGGGTTAGGGTTAGGGCTAGGGTTAGGGTTAGGGTTAGGGTTACGGCTAGGGTTAGGGTTAGGGTTAGGTTAGGCTTAGGGTTAGGAGTTAGGGTTAGGGTTTCTATTAGGTTAGTTTTAAGGGCTAAGGTTAGTTTTAGGGTTAAGGTTGGGTTAGGGTTAGGATTAGGGTTAGGGTACGACTTAGGGCTAGGGTTAGGGCTAGGGTTAGGGTTAGGGTTAGGGTTAGGGTTTAGGGTTATGGTTAGGGTTAGGGGTTAGGGGTTAGGGGTTAGGCTTAGGGTTAGCGTTACGGTTAGGGGTTAGGGGTTAGGGTTAGGGCTAAGGTTAGGGTTAGGGTTAGGGTTAGGGTTAGGGCTAGGGTTAGGGTTAGGGTTAGGGTTACGGCTAGGGTTAGGGTTAGGGTTAGGTTAGGCTTAGGGTTAGGAGTTAGGGTTAGGGTTTCTATTAGGTTAGTTTTAAGGGCTAAGGTTAGTTTTAGGGTTAAGGTTGGGTTAGGGTTAGGATTAGGGTTAGGGTACGACTTAGGGCTAGGGTTAGGGCTAGGGTTAGGGTTAGGGTTAGGGTTAGGGTTTAGGGTTATGGTTAGGGTTAGGGGTTAGGGGTTAGGGGTTAGGCTTAGGGTTAGCGTTACGGTTAGGGGTTAGGGGTTAGGGTTAGGGCTAAGGTTAGGGTTAGGGTTAGGGTTAGGGTTAGGGCTAGGGTTAGGGTTAGGGTTAGGGTTACGGCTAGGGTTAGGGTTAGGGTTAGGTTAGGCTTAGGGTTAGGAGTTAGGGTTAGGGTTTCTATTAGGTTAGTTTTAAGGGCTAAGGTTAGTTTTAGGGTTAAGGTTGGGTTAGGGTTAGGATTAGGGTTAGGGTACGACTTAGGGCTAGGGTTAGGGCTAGGGTTAGGGTTAGGGTTAGGGTTAGGGTTTAGGGTTATGGTTAGGGTTAGGGGTTAGGGGTTAGGGGTTAGGCTTAGGGTTAGCGTTACGGTTAGGGGTTAGGGGTTAGGGTTAGGGCTAAGGTTAGGGTTAGGGTTAGGGTTAGGGTTAGGGCTAGGGTTAGGGTTAGGGTTAGGGTTACGGCTAGGGTTAGGGTTAGGGTTAGGTTAGGCTTAGGGTTAGGAGTTAGGGTTAGGGTTTCTATTAGGTTAGTTTTAAGGGCTAAGGTTAGTTTTAGGGTTAAGGTTGGGTTAGGGTTAGGATTAGGGTTAGGGTACGACTTAGGGCTAGGGTTAGGGCTAGGGTTAGGGTTAGGGTTAGGGTTAGGGTTTAGGGTTATGGTTAGGGTTAGGGGTTAGGGGTTAGGGGTTAGGCTTAGGGTTAGCGTTACGGTTAGGGGTTAGGGGTTAGGGTTAGGGCTAAGGTTAGGGTTAGGGTTAGGGTTAGGGTTAGGGCTAGGGTTAGGGTTAGGGTTAGGGTTACGGCTAGGGTTAGGGTTAGGGTTAGGTTAGGCTTAGGGTTAGGAGTTAGGGTTAGGGTTTCTATTAGGTTAGTTTTAAGGGCTAAGGTTAGTTTTAGGGTTAAGGTTGGGTTAGGGTTAGGATTAGGGTTAGGGTACGACTTAGGGCTAGGGTTAGGGCTAGGGTTAGGGTTAGGGTTAGGGTTAGGGTTTAGGGTTATGGTTAGGGTTAGGGGTTAGGGGTTAGGGGTTAGGCTTAGGGTTAGCGTTACGGTTAGGGGTTAGGGGTTAGGGTTAGGGCTAAGGTTAGGGTTAGGGTTAGGGTTAGGGTTAGGGCTAGGGTTAGGGTTAGGGTTAGGGTTACGGCTAGGGTTAGGGTTAGGGTTAGGTTAGGCTTAGGGTTAGGAGTTAGGGTTAGGGTTTCTATTAGGTTAGTTTTAAGGGCTAAGGTTAGTTTTAGGGTTAAGGTTGGGTTAGGGTTAGGATTAGGGTTAGGGTACGACTTAGGGCTAGGGTTAGGGCTAGGGTTAGGGTTAGGGTTAGGGTTAGGGTTTAGGGTTATGGTTAGGGTTAGGGGTTAGGGGTTAGGGGTTAGGCTTAGGGTTAGCGTTACGGTTAGGGGTTAGGGGTTAGGGTTAGGGCTAAGGTTAGGGTTAGGGTTAGGGTTAGGGTTAGGGCTAGGGTTAGGGTTAGGGTTAGGGTTACGGCTAGGGTTAGGGTTAGGGTTAGGTTAGGCTTAGGGTTAGGAGTTAGGGTTAGGGTTTCTATTAGGTTAGTTTTAAGGGCTAAGGTTAGTTTTAGGGTTAAGGTTGGGTTAGGGTTAGGATTAGGGTTAGGGTACGACTTAGGGCTAGGGTTAGGGCTAGGGTTAGGGTTAGGGTTAGGGTTAGGGTTTAGGGTTATGGTTAGGGTTAGGGGTTAGGGGTTAGGGGTTAGGCTTAGGGTTAGCGTTACGGTTAGGGGTTAGGGGTTAGGGTTAGGGCTAAGGTTAGGGTTAGGGTTAGGGTTAGGGTTAGGGCTAGGGTTAGGGTTAGGGTTAGGGTTACGGCTAGGGTTAGGGTTAGGGTTAGGTTAGGCTTAGGGTTAGGAGTTAGGGTTAGGGTTTCTATTAGGTTAGTTTTAAGGGCTAAGGTTAGTTTTAGGGTTAAGGTTGGGTTAGGGTTAGGATTAGGGTTAGGGTACGACTTAGGGCTAGGGTTAGGGCTAGGGTTAGGGTTAGGGTTAGGGTTAGGGTTTAGGGTTATGGTTAGGGTTAGGGGTTAGGGGTTAGGGGTTAGGCTTAGGGTTAGCGTTACGGTTAGGGGTTAGGGGTTAGGGTTAGGGCTAAGGTTAGGGTTAGGGTTAGGGTTAGGGTTAGGGCTAGGGTTAGGGTTAGGGTTAGGGTTACGGCTAGGGTTAGGGTTAGGGTTAGGTTAGGCTTAGGGTTAGGAGTTAGGGTTAGGGTTTCTATTAGGTTAGTTTTAAGGGCTAAGGTTAGTTTTAGGGTTAAGGTTGGGTTAGGGTTAGGATTAGGGTTAGGGTACGACTTAGGGCTAGGGTTAGGGCTAGGGTTAGGGTTAGGGTTAGGGTTAGGGTTTAGGGTTATGGTTAGGGTTAGGGGTTAGGGGTTAGGGGTTAGGCTTAGGGTTAGCGTTACGGTTAGGGGTTAGGGGTTAGGGTTAGGGCTAAGGTTAGGGTTAGGGTTAGGGTTAGGGTTAGGGCTAGGGTTAGGGTTAGGGTTAGGGTTACGGCTAGGGTTAGGGTTAGGGTTAGGTTAGGCTTAGGGTTAGGAGTTAGGGTTAGGGTTTCTATTAGGTTAGTTTTAAGGGCTAAGGTTAGTTTTAGGGTTAAGGTTGGGTTAGGGTTAGGATTAGGGTTAGGGTACGACTTAGGGCTAGGGTTAGGGCTAGGGTTAGGGTTAGGGTTAGGGTTAGGGTTTAGGGTTATGGTTAGGGTTAGGGGTTAGGGGTTAGGGGTTAGGCTTAGGGTTAGCGTTACGGTTAGGGGTTAGGGGTTAGGGTTAGGGCTAAGGTTAGGGTTAGGGTTAGGGTTAGGGTTAGGGCTAGGGTTAGGGTTAGGGTTAGGGTTACGGCTAGGGTTAGGGTTAGGGTTAGGTTAGGCTTAGGGTTAGGAGTTAGGGTTAGGGTTTCTATTAGGTTAGTTTTAAGGGCTAAGGTTAGTTTTAGGGTTAAGGTTGGGTTAGGGTTAGGATTAGGGTTAGGGTACGACTTAGGGCTAGGGTTAGGGCTAGGGTTAGGGTTAGGGTTAGGGTTAGGGTTTAGGGTTATGGTTAGGGTTAGGGGTTAGGGGTTAGGGGTTAGGCTTAGGGTTAGCGTTACGGTTAGGGGTTAGGGGTTAGGGTTAGGGCTAAGGTTAGGGTTAGGGTTAGGGTTAGGGTTAGGGCTAGGGTTAGGGTTAGGGTTAGGGTTACGGCTAGGGTTAGGGTTAGGGTTAGGTTAGGCTTAGGGTTAGGAGTTAGGGTTAGGGTTTCTATTAGGTTAGTTTTAAGGGCTAAGGTTAGTTTTAGGGTTAAGGTTGGGTTAGGGTTAGGATTAGGGTTAGGGTACGACTTAGGGCTAGGGTTAGGGCTAGGGTTAGGGTTAGGGTTAGGGTTAGGGTTTAGGGTTATGGTTAGGGTTAGGGGTTAGGGGTTAGGGGTTAGGCTTAGGGTTAGCGTTACGGTTAGGGGTTAGGGGTTAGGGTTAGGGCTAAGGTTAGGGTTAGGGTTAGGGTTAGGGTTAGGGCTAGGGTTAGGGTTAGGGTTAGGGTTACGGCTAGGGTTAGGGTTAGGGTTAGGTTAGGCTTAGGGTTAGGAGTTAGGGTTAGGGTTTCTATTAGGTTAGTTTTAAGGGCTAAGGTTAGTTTTAGGGTTAAGGTTGGGTTAGGGTTAGGATTAGGGTTAGGGTACGACTTAGGGCTAGGGTTAGGGCTAGGGTTAGGGTTAGGGTTAGGGTTAGGGTTTAGGGTTATGGTTAGGGTTAGGGGTTAGGGGTTAGGGGTTAGGCTTAGGGTTAGCGTTACGGTTAGGGGTTAGGGGTTAGGGTTAGGGCTAAGGTTAGGGTTAGGGTTAGGGTTAGGGTTAGGGCTAGGGTTAGGGTTAGGGTTAGGGTTACGGCTAGGGTTAGGGTTAGGGTTAGGTTAGGCTTAGGGTTAGGAGTTAGGGTTAGGGTTTCTATTAGGTTAGTTTTAAGGGCTAAGGTTAGTTTTAGGGTTAAGGTTGGGTTAGGGTTAGGATTAGGGTTAGGGTACGACTTAGGGCTAGGGTTAGGGCTAGGGTTAGGGTTAGGGTTAGGGTTAGGGTTTAGGGTTATGGTTAGGGTTAGGGGTTAGGGGTTAGGGGTTAGGCTTAGGGTTAGCGTTACGGTTAGGGGTTAGGGGTTAGGGTTAGGGCTAAGGTTAGGGTTAGGGTTAGGGTTAGGGTTAGGGCTAGGGTTAGGGTTACGGCTAGGGTTACGGCTAGGGTTAGGGTTAGGGTTAGGTTAGGCTTAGGGTTAGGAGTTAGGGTTAGGGTTTCTATTAGGTTAGTTTTAAGGGCTAAGGTTAGTTTTAGGGTTAAGGTTGGGTTAGGGTTAGGATTAGGGTTAGGGTACGACTTAGGGCTAGGGTTAGGGCTAGGGTTAGGGTTAGGGTTAGGGTTAGGGTTTAGGGTTATGGTTAGGGTTAGGGGTTAGGGGTTAGGGGTTAGGCTTAGGGTTAGCGTTACGGTTAGGGGTTAGGGGTTAGGGTTAGGGCTAAGGTTAGGGTTAGGGTTAGGGTTAGGGTTAGGGCTAGGGTTAGGGTTAGGGTTAGGGTTACGGCTAGGGTTAGGGTTAGGGTTAGGTTAGGCTTAGGGTTAGGAGTTAGGGTTAGGGTTTCTATTAGGTTAGTTTTAAGGGCTAAGGTTAGTTTTAGGGTTAAGGTTGGGTTAGGGTTAGGATTAGGGTTAGGGTACGACTTAGGGCTAGGGTTAGGGCTAGGGTTAGGGTTAGGGTTAGGGTTAGGGTTTAGGGTTATGGTTAGGGTTAGGGGTTAGGGGTTAGGGGTTAGGCTTAGGGTTAGCGTTACGGTTAGGGGTTAGGGGTTAGGGTTAGGGCTAAGGTTAGGGTTAGGGTTAGGGTTAGGGTTAGGGCTAGGGTTAGGGTTAGGGTTAGGGTTACGGCTAGGGTTAGGGTTAGGGTTAGGTTAGGCTTAGGGTTAGGAGTTAGGGTTAGGGTTTCTATTAGGTTAGTTTTAAGGGCTAAGGTTAGTTTTAGGGTTAAGGTTGGGTTAGGGTTAGGATTAGGGTTAGGGTACGACTTAGGGCTAGGGTTAGGGCTAGGGTTAGGGTTAGGGTTAGGGTTAGGGTTTAGGGTTATGGTTAGGGTTAGGGGTTAGGGGTTAGGGGTTAGGCTTAGGGTTAGCGTTACGGTTAGGGGTTAGGGGTTAGGGTTAGGGCTAAGGTTAGGGTTAGGGTTAGGGTTAGGGTTAGGGCTAGGGTTAGGGTTAGGGTTAGGGTTACGGCTAGGGTTAGGGTTAGGGTTAGGTTAGGCTTAGGGTTAGGAGTTAGGGTTAGGGTTTCTATTAGGTTAGTTTTAAGGGCTAAGGTTAGTTTTAGGGTTAAGGTTGGGTTAGGGTTAGGATTAGGGTTAGGGTACGACTTAGGGCTAGGGTTAGGGCTAGGGTTAGGGTTAGGGTTAGGGTTAGGGTTTAGGGTTATGGTTAGGGTTAGGGGTTAGGGGTTAGGGGTTAGGCTTAGGGTTAGCGTTACGGTTAGGGGTTAGGGGTTAGGGTTAGGGCTAAGGTTAGGGTTAGGGTTAGGGTTAGGGTTAGGGCTAGGGTTAGGGTTAGGGTTAGGGTTACGGCTAGGGTTAGGGTTAGGGTTAGGTTAGGCTTAGGGTTAGGAGTTAGGGTTAGGGTTTCTATTAGGTTAGTTTTAAGGGCTAAGGTTAGTTTTAGGGTTAAGGTTGGGTTAGGGTTAGGATTAGGGTTAGGGTACGACTTAGGGCTAGGGTTAGGGCTAGGGTTAGGGTTAGGGTTAGGGTTAGGGTTAGGGTTTAGGGTTATGGTTAGGGGTTAGGGGTTAGGGGTTAGGCTTAGGGTTAGCGTTACGGTTAGGGGTTAGGGGTTAGGGTTAGGGTTAGGGTTAGGGTTAGGGCTAGGGTTAGGGTTAGGGTTAGGGTTACGGCTAGGGTTAGGGTTAGGGTTAGGTTAGGCTTAGGGTTAGGAGTTAGGGTTAGGGTTTCTATTAGGTTAGTTTTAAGGGCTAAGGTTAGTTTTAGGGTTAAGGTTGGGTTAGGGTTAGGATTAGGGTTAGGGTACGACTTAGGGCTAGGGTTAGGGCTAGGGTTAGGGTTAGGGTTAGGGTTAGGGTTTAGGGTTATGGTTAGGGTTAGGGGTTAGGGGTTAGGGGTTAGGCTTAGGGTTAGCGTTACGGTTAGGGGTTAGGGGTTAGGGTTAGGGCTAAGGTTAGGGTTAGGGTTAGGGTTAGGGTTAGGGCTAGGGTTAGGGTTAGGGTTAGGGTTACGGCTAGGGTTAGGGTTAGGGTTAGGTTAGGCTTAGGGTTAGGAGTTAGGGTTAGGGTTTCTATTAGGTTAGTTTTAAGGGCTAAGGTTAGTTTTAGGGTTAAGGTTGGGTTAGGGTTAGGATTAGGGTTAGGGTACGACTTAGGGCTAGGGTTAGGGCTAGGGTTAGGGTTAGGGTTAGGGTTAGGGTTTAGGGTTATGGTTAGGGTTAGGGGTTAGGGGTTAGGGGTTAGGCTTAGGGTTAGCGTTACGGTTAGGGGTTAGGGGTTAGGGTTAGGGCTAAGGTTAGGGTTAGGGTTAGGGTTAGGGTTAGGGCTAGGGTTAGGGTTAGGGTTAGGGTTACGGCTAGGGTTAGGGTTAGGGTTAGGTTAGGCTTAGGGTTAGGAGTTAGGGTTAGGGTTTCTATTAGGTTAGTTTTAAGGGCTAAGGTTAGTTTTAGGGTTAAGGTTGGGTTAGGGTTAGGATTAGGGTTAGGGTACGACTTAGGGCTAGGGTTAGGGCTAGGGTTAGGGTTAGGGTTAGGGTTAGGGTTTAGGGTTATGGTTAGGGTTAGGGGTTAGGGGTTAGGGGTTAGGCTTAGGGTTAGCGTTACGGTTAGGGGTTAGGGGTTAGGGTTAGGGCTAAGGTTAGGGTTAGGGTTAGGGTTAGGGTTAGGGCTAGGGTTAGGGTTAGGGTTAGGGTTACGGCTAGGGTTAGGGTTAGGGTTAGGTTAGGCTTAGGGTTAGGAGTTAGGGTTAGGGTTTCTATTAGGTTAGTTTTAAGGGCTAAGGTTAGTTTTAGGGTTAAGGTTGGGTTAGGGTTAGGATTAGGGTTAGGGTACGACTTAGGGCTAGGGTTAGGGCTAGGGTTAGGGTTAGGGTTAGGGTTAGGGTTTAGGGTTATGGTTAGGGTTAGGGGTTAGGGGTTAGGGGTTAGGCTTAGGGTTAGCGTTACGGTTAGGGGTTAGGGGTTAGGGTTAGGGCTAAGGTTAGGGTTAGGGTTAGGGTTAGGGTTAGGGCTAGGGTTAGGGTTAGGGTTAGGGTTACGGCTAGGGTTAGGGTTAGGGTTAGGTTAGGCTTAGGGTTAGGAGTTAGGGTTAGGGTTTCTATTAGGTTAGTTTTAAGGGCTAAGGTTAGTTTTAGGGTTAAGGTTGGGTTAGGGTTAGGATTAGGGTTAGGGTACGACTTAGGGCTAGGGTTAGGGCTAGGGTTAGGGTTAGGGTTAGGGTTAGGGTTTAGGGTTATGGTTAGGGTTAGGGGTTAGGGGTTAGGGGTTAGGCTTAGGGTTAGCGTTACGGTTAGGGGTTAGGGGTTAGGGTTAGGGCTAAGGTTAGGGTTAGGGTTAGGGTTAGGGTTAGGGCTAGGGTTAGGGTTAGGGTTAGGGTTACGGCTAGGGTTAGGGTTAGGGTTAGGTTAGGCTTAGGGTTAGGAGTTAGGGTTAGGGTTTCTATTAGGTTAGTTTTAAGGGCTAAGGTTAGTTTTAGGGTTAAGGTTGGGTTAGGGTTAGGATTAGGGTTAGGGTACGACTTAGGGCTAGGGTTAGGGCTAGGGTTAGGGTTAGGGTTAGGGTTAGGGTTTAGGGTTATGGTTAGGGTTAGGGGTTAGGGGTTAGGGGTTAGGCTTAGGGTTAGCGTTACGGTTAGGGGTTAGGGGTTAGGGTTAGGGCTAAGGTTAGGGTTAGGGTTAGGGTTAGGGTTAGGGCTAGGGTTAGGGTTAGGGTTAGGGTTACGGCTAGGGTTAGGGTTAGGGTTAGGTTAGGCTTAGGGTTAGGAGTTAGGGTTAGGGTTTCTATTAGGTTAGTTTTAAGGGCTAAGGTTAGTTTTAGGGTTAAGGTTGGGTTAGGGTTAGGATTAGGGTTAGGGTACGACTTAGGGCTAGGGTTAGGGCTAGGGTTAGGGTTAGGGTTAGGGTTAGGGTTTAGGGTTATGGTTAGGGTTAGGGGTTAGGGGTTAGGGGTTAGGCTTAGGGTTAGCGTTACGGTTAGGGGTTAGGGGTTAGGGTTAGGGCTAAGGTTAGGGTTAGGGTTAGGGTTAGGGTTAGGGCTAGGGTTAGGGTTAGGGTTAGGGTTACGGCTAGGGTTAGGGTTAGGGTTAGGTTAGGCTTAGGGTTAGGAGTTAGGGTTAGGGTTTCTATTAGGTTAGTTTTAAGGGCTAAGGTTAGTTTTAGGGTTAAGGTTGGGTTAGGGTTAGGATTAGGGTTAGGGTACGACTTAGGGCTAGGGTTAGGGCTAGGGTTAGGGTTAGGGTTAGGGTTAGGGTTTAGGGTTATGGTTAGGGTTAGGGGTTAGGGGTTAGGGGTTAGGCTTAGGGTTAGCGTTACGGTTAGGGGTTAGGGGTTAGGGTTAGGGCTAAGGTTAGGGTTAGGGTTAGGGTTAGGGTTAGGGCTAGGGTTAGGGTTAGGGTTAGGGTTACGGCTAGGGTTAGGGTTAGGGTTAGGTTAGGCTTAGGGTTAGGAGTTAGGGTTAGGGTTTCTATTAGGTTAGTTTTAAGGGCTAAGGTTAGTTTTAGGGTTAAGGTTGGGTTAGGGTTAGGATTAGGGTTAGGGTACGACTTAGGGCTAGGGTTAGGGCTAGGGTTAGGGTTAGGGTTAGGGTTAGGGTTTAGGGTTATGGTTAGGGTTAGGGGTTAGGGGTTAGGGGTTAGGCTTAGGGTTAGCGTTACGGTTAGGGGTTAGGGGTTAGGGTTAGGGCTAAGGTTAGGGTTAGGGTTAGGGTTAGGGTTAGGGCTAGGGTTAGGGTTAGGGTTAGGGTTACGGCTAGGGTTAGGGTTAGGGTTAGGTTAGGCTTAGGGTTAGGAGTTAGGGTTAGGGTTTCTATTAGGTTAGTTTTAAGGGCTAAGGTTAGTTTTAGGGTTAAGGTTGGGTTAGGGTTAGGATTAGGGTTAGGGTACGACTTAGGGCTAGGGTTAGGGCTAGGGTTAGGGTTAGGGTTAGGGTTAGGGTTTAGGGTTATGGTTAGGGTTAGGGGTTAGGGGTTAGGGGTTAGGCTTAGGGTTAGCGTTACGGTTAGGGGTTAGGGGTTAGGGTTAGGGCTAAGGTTAGGGTTAGGGTTAGGGTTAGGGTTAGGGCTAGGGTTAGGGTTAGGGTTAGGGTTACGGCTAGGGTTAGGGTTAGGGTTAGGTTAGGCTTAGGGTTAGGAGTTAGGGTTAGGGTTTCTATTAGGTTAGTTTTAAGGGCTAAGGTTAGTTTTAGGGTTAAGGTTGGGTTAGGGTTAGGATTAGGGTTAGGGTACGACTTAGGGCTAGGGTTAGGGCTAGGGTTAGGGTTAGGGTTAGGGTTAGGGTTTAGGGTTATGGTTAGGGTTAGGGGTTAGGGGTTAGGGGTTAGGCTTAGGGTTAGCGTTACGGTTAGGGGTTAGGGGTTAGGGTTAGGGCTAAGGTTAGGGTTAGGGTTAGGGTTAGGGTTAGGGCTAGGGTTAGGGTTAGGGTTAGGGTTACGGCTAGGGTTAGGGTTAGGGTTAGGTTAGGCTTAGGGTTAGGAGTTAGGGTTAGGGTTTCTATTAGGTTAGTTTTAAGGGCTAAGGTTAGTTTTAGGGTTAAGGTTGGGTTAGGGTTAGGATTAGGGTTAGGGTACGACTTAGGGCTAGGGTTAGGGCTAGGGTTAGGGTTAGGGTTAGGGTTAGGGTTTAGGGTTATGGTTAGGGTTAGGGGTTAGGGGTTAGGGGTTAGGCTTAGGGTTAGCGTTACGGTTAGGGGTTAGGGGTTAGGGTTAGGGCTAAGGTTAGGGTTAGGGTTAGGGTTAGGGTTAGGGCTAGGGTTAGGGTTAGGGTTAGGGTTACGGCTAGGGTTAGGGTTAGGGTTAGGTTAGGCTTAGGGTTAGGAGTTAGGGTTAGGGTTTCTATTAGGTTAGTTTTAAGGGCTAAGGTTAGTTTTAGGGTTAAGGTTGGGTTAGGGTTAGGATTAGGGTTAGGGTACGACTTAGGGCTAGGGTTAGGGCTAGGGTTAGGGTTAGGGTTAGGGTTAGGGTTTAGGGTTATGGTTAGGGTTAGGGGTTAGGGGTTAGGGGTTAGGCTTAGGGTTAGCGTTACGGTTAGGGGTTAGGGGTTAGGGTTAGGGCTAAGGTTAGGGTTAGGGTTAGGGTTAGGGTTAGGGCTAGGGTTAGGGTTAGGGTTAGGGTTACGGCTAGGGTTAGGGTTAGGGTTAGGTTAGGCTTAGGGTTAGGAGTTAGGGTTAGGGTTTCTATTAGGTTAGTTTTAAGGGCTAAGGTTAGTTTTAGGGTTAAGGTTGGGTTAGGGTTAGGATTAGGGTTAGGGTACGACTTAGGGCTAGGGTTAGGGCTAGGGTTAGGGTTAGGGTTAGGGTTAGGGTTTAGGGTTATGGTTAGGGTTAGGGGTTAGGGGTTAGGGGTTAGGCTTAGGGTTAGCGTTACGGTTAGGGGTTAGGGGTTAGGGTTAGGGCTAAGGTTAGGGTTAGGGTTAGGGTTAGGGTTAGGGCTAGGGTTAGGGTTAGGGTTAGGGTTACGGCTAGGGTTAGGGTTAGGGTTAGGTTAGGCTTAGGGTTAGGAGTTAGGGTTAGGGTTTCTATTAGGTTAGTTTTAAGGGCTAAGGTTAGTTTTAGGGTTAAGGTTGGGTTAGGGTTAGGATTAGGGTTAGGGTACGACTTAGGGCTAGGGTTAGGGCTAGGGTTAGGGTTAGGGTTAGGGTTAGGGTTTAGGGTTATGGTTAGGGTTAGGGGTTAGGGGTTAGGGGTTAGGCTTAGGGTTAGCGTTACGGTTAGGGGTTAGGGGTTAGGGTTAGGGCTAAGGTTAGGGTTAGGGTTAGGGTTAGGGTTAGGGCTAGGGTTAGGGTTAGGGTTAGGGTTACGGCTAGGGTTAGGGTTAGGGTTAGGTTAGGCTTAGGGTTAGGAGTTAGGGTTAGGGTTTCTATTAGGTTAGTTTTAAGGGCTAAGGTTAGTTTTAGGGTTAAGGTTGGGTTAGGGTTAGGATTAGGGTTAGGGTACGACTTAGGGCTAGGGTTAGGGCTAGGGTTAGGGTTAGGGTTAGGGTTAGGGTTTAGGGTTATGGTTAGGGTTAGGGGTTAGGGGTTAGGGGTTAGGCTTAGGGTTAGCGTTACGGTTAGGGGTTAGGGGTTAGGGTTAGGGCTAAGGTTAGGGTTAGGGTTAGGGTTAGGGTTAGGGCTAGGGTTAGGGTTAGGGTTAGGGTTACGGCTAGGGTTAGGGTTAGGGTTAGGTTAGGCTTAGGGTTAGGAGTTAGGGTTAGGGTTTCTATTAGGTTAGTTTTAAGGGCTAAGGTTAGTTTTAGGGTTAAGGTTGGGTTAGGGTTAGGATTAGGGTTAGGGTACGACTTAGGGCTAGGGTTAGGGCTAGGGTTAGGGTTAGGGTTAGGGTTAGGGTTTAGGGTTATGGTTAGGGTTAGGGGTTAGGGGTTAGGGGTTAGGCTTAGGGTTAGCGTTACGGTTAGGGGTTAGGGGTTAGGGTTAGGGCTAAGGTTAGGGTTAGGGTTAGGGTTAGGGTTAGGGCTAGGGTTAGGGTTAGGGTTAGGGTTACGGCTAGGGTTAGGGTTAGGGTTAGGTTAGGCTTAGGGTTAGGAGTTAGGGTTAGGGTTTCTATTAGGTTAGTTTTAAGGGCTAAGGTTAGTTTTAGGGTTAAGGTTGGGTTAGGGTTAGGATTAGGGTTAGGGTACGACTTAGGGCTAGGGTTAGGGCTAGGGTTAGGGTTAGGGTTAGGGTTAGGGTTTAGGGTTATGGTTAGGGTTAGGGGTTAGGGGTTAGGGGTTAGGCTTAGGGTTAGCGTTACGGTTAGGGGTTAGGGGTTAGGGTTAGGGCTAAGGTTAGGGTTAGGGTTAGGGTTAGGGTTAGGGCTAGGGTTAGGGTTAGGGTTAGGGTTACGGCTAGGGTTAGGGTTAGGGTTAGGTTAGGCTTAGGGTTAGGAGTTAGGGTTAGGGTTTCTATTAGGTTAGTTTTAAGGGCTAAGGTTAGTTTTAGGGTTAAGGTTGGGTTAGGGTTAGGATTAGGGTTAGGGTACGACTTAGGGCTAGGGTTAGGGCTAGGGTTAGGGTTAGGGTTAGGGTTAGGGTTTAGGGTTATGGTTAGGGTTAGGGGTTAGGGGTTAGGGGTTAGGCTTAGGGTTAGCGTTACGGTTAGGGGTTAGGGGTTAGGGTTAGGGCTAAGGTTAGGGTTAGGGTTAGGGTTAGGGTTAGGGCTAGGGTTAGGGTTAGGGTTAGGGTTACGGCTAGGGTTAGGGTTAGGGTTAGGTTAGGCTTAGGGTTAGGAGTTAGGGTTAGGGTTTCTATTAGGTTAGTTTTAAGGGCTAAGGTTAGTTTTAGGGTTAAGGTTGGGTTAGGGTTAGGATTAGGGTTAGGGTACGACTTAGGGCTAGGGTTAGGGCTAGGGTTAGGGTTAGGGTTAGGGTTAGGGTTTAGGGTTATGGTTAGGGTTAGGGGTTAGGGGTTAGGGGTTAGGCTTAGGGTTAGCGTTACGGTTAGGGGTTAGGGGTTAGGGTTAGGGCTAAGGTTAGGGTTAGGGTTAGGGTTAGGGTTAGGGCTAGGGTTAGGGTTAGGGTTAGGGTTACGGCTAGGGTTAGGGTTAGGGTTAGGTTAGGCTTAGGGTTAGGAGTTAGGGTTAGGGTTTCTATTAGGTTAGTTTTAAGGGCTAAGGTTAGTTTTAGGGTTAAGGTTGGGTTAGGGTTAGGATTAGGGTTAGGGTACGACTTAGGGCTAGGGTTAGGGCTAGGGTTAGGGTTAGGGTTAGGGTTAGGGTTTAGGGTTATGGTTAGGGTTAGGGGTTAGGGGTTAGGGGTTAGGCTTAGGGTTAGCGTTACGGTTAGGGGTTAGGGGTTAGGGTTAGGGCTAAGGTTAGGGTTAGGGTTAGGGTTAGGGTTAGGGCTAGGGTTAGGGTTAGGGTTAGGGTTACGGCTAGGGTTAGGGTTAGGGTTAGGTTAGGCTTAGGGTTAGGAGTTAGGGTTAGGGTTTCTATTAGGTTAGTTTTAAGGGCTAAGGTTAGTTTTAGGGTTAAGGTTGGGTTAGGGTTAGGATTAGGGTTAGGGTACGACTTAGGGCTAGGGTTAGGGCTAGGGTTAGGGTTAGGGTTAGGGTTAGGGTTTAGGGTTATGGTTAGGGTTAGGGGTTAGGGGTTAGGGGTTAGGCTTAGGGTTAGCGTTACGGTTAGGGGTTAGGGGTTAGGGTTAGGGCTAAGGTTAGGGTTAGGGTTAGGGTTAGGGTTAGGGCTAGGGTTAGGGTTAGGGTTAGGGTTACGGCTAGGGTTAGGGTTAGGGTTAGGTTAGGCTTAGGGTTAGGAGTTAGGGTTAGGGTTTCTATTAGGTTAGTTTTAAGGGCTAAGGTTAGTTTTAGGGTTAAGGTTGGGTTAGGGTTAGGATTAGGGTTAGGGTACGACTTAGGGCTAGGGTTAGGGCTAGGGTTAGGGTTAGGGTTAGGGTTAGGGTTTAGGGTTATGGTTAGGGTTAGGGGTTAGGGGTTAGGGGTTAGGCTTAGGGTTAGCGTTACGGTTAGGGGTTAGGGGTTAGGGTTAGGGCTAAGGTTAGGGTTAGGGTTAGGGTTAGGGTTAGGGCTAGGGTTAGGGTTAGGGTTAGGGTTACGGCTAGGGTTAGGGTTAGGGTTAGGTTAGGCTTAGGGTTAGGAGTTAGGGTTAGGGTTTCTATTAGGTTAGTTTTAAGGGCTAAGGTTAGTTTTAGGGTTAAGGTTGGGTTAGGGTTAGGATTAGGGTTAGGGTACGACTTAGGGCTAGGGTTAGGGCTAGGGTTAGGGTTAGGGTTAGGGTTAGGGTTTAGGGTTATGGTTAGGGTTAGGGGTTAGGGGTTAGGGGTTAGGCTTAGGGTTAGCGTTACGGTTAGGGGTTAGGGGTTAGGGTTAGGGCTAAGGTTAGGGTTAGGGTTAGGGTTAGGGTTAGGGCTAGGGTTAGGGTTAGGGTTAGGGTTACGGCTAGGGTTAGGGTTAGGGTTAGGTTAGGCTTAGGGTTAGGAGTTAGGGTTAGGGTTTCTATTAGGTTAGTTTTAAGGGCTAAGGTTAGTTTTAGGGTTAAGGTTGGGTTAGGGTTAGGATTAGGGTTAGGGTACGACTTAGGGCTAGGGTTAGGGCTAGGGTTAGGGTTAGGGTTAGGGTTAGGGTTTAGGGTTATGGTTAGGGTTAGGGGTTAGGGGTTAGGGGTTAGGCTTAGGGTTAGCGTTACGGTTAGGGGTTAGGGGTTAGGGTTAGGGCTAAGGTTAGGGTTAGGGTTAGGGTTAGGGTTAGGGCTAGGGTTAGGGTTAGGGTTAGGGTTACGGCTAGGGTTAGGGTTAGGGTTAGGTTAGGCTTAGGGTTAGGAGTTAGGGTTAGGGTTTCTATTAGGTTAGTTTTAAGGGCTAAGGTTAGTTTTAGGGTTAAGGTTGGGTTAGGGTTAGGATTAGGGTTAGGGTACGACTTAGGGCTAGGGTTAGGGCTAGGGTTAGGGTTAGGGTTAGGGTTAGGGTTTAGGGTTATGGTTAGGGTTAGGGGTTAGGGGTTAGGGGTTAGGCTTAGGGTTAGCGTTACGGTTAGGGGTTAGGGGTTAGGGTTAGGGCTAAGGTTAGGGTTAGGGTTAGGGTTAGGGTTAGGGCTAGGGTTAGGGTTAGGGTTAGGGTTACGGCTAGGGTTAGGGTTAGGGTTAGGTTAGGCTTAGGGTTAGGAGTTAGGGTTAGGGTTTCTATTAGGTTAGTTTTAAGGGCTAAGGTTAGTTTTAGGGTTAAGGTTGGGTTAGGGTTAGGATTAGGGTTAGGGTACGACTTAGGGCTAGGGTTAGGGCTAGGGTTAGGGTTAGGGTTAGGGTTAGGGTTTAGGGTTATGGTTAGGGTTAGGGGTTAGGGGTTAGGGGTTAGGCTTAGGGTTAGCGTTACGGTTAGGGGTTAGGGGTTAGGGTTAGGGCTAAGGTTAGGGTTAGGGTTAGGGTTAGGGTTAGGGCTAGGGTTAGGGTTAGGGTTAGGGTTACGGCTAGGGTTAGGGTTAGGGTTAGGTTAGGCTTAGGGTTAGGAGTTAGGGTTAGGGTTTCTATTAGGTTAGTTTTAAGGGCTAAGGTTAGTTTTAGGGTTAAGGTTGGGTTAGGGTTAGGATTAGGGTTAGGGTACGACTTAGGGCTAGGGTTAGGGCTAGGGTTAGGGTTAGGGTTAGGGTTAGGGTTTAGGGTTATGGTTAGGGTTAGGGGTTAGGGGTTAGGGGTTAGGCTTAGGGTTAGCGTTACGGTTAGGGGTTAGGGGTTAGGGTTAGGGCTAAGGTTAGGGTTAGGGTTAGGGTTAGGGTTAGGGCTAGGGTTAGGGTTAGGGTTAGGGTTACGGCTAGGGTTAGGGTTAGGGTTAGGTTAGGCTTAGGGTTAGGAGTTAGGGTTAGGGTTTCTATTAGGTTAGTTTTAAGGGCTAAGGTTAGTTTTAGGGTTAAGGTTGGGTTAGGGTTAGGATTAGGGTTAGGGTACGACTTAGGGCTAGGGTTAGGGCTAGGGTTAGGGTTAGGGTTAGGGTTAGGGTTTAGGGTTATGGTTAGGGTTAGGGGTTAGGGGTTAGGGGTTAGGCTTAGGGTTAGCGTTACGGTTAGGGGTTAGGGGTTAGGGTTAGGGCTAAGGTTAGGGTTAGGGTTAGGGTTAGGGTTAGGGCTAGGGTTAGGGTTAGGGTTAGGGTTACGGCTAGGGTTAGGGTTAGGGTTAGGTTAGGCTTAGGGTTAGGAGTTAGGGTTAGGGTTTCTATTAGGTTAGTTTTAAGGGCTAAGGTTAGTTTTAGGGTTAAGGTTGGGTTAGGGTTAGGATTAGGGTTAGGGTACGACTTAGGGCTAGGGTTAGGGCTAGGGTTAGGGTTAGGGTTAGGGTTAGGGTTTAGGGTTATGGTTAGGGTTAGGGGTTAGGGGTTAGGGGTTAGGCTTAGGGTTAGCGTTACGGTTAGGGGTTAGGGGTTAGGGTTAGGGCTAAGGTTAGGGTTAGGGTTAGGGTTAGGGTTAGGGCTAGGGTTAGGGTTAGGGTTAGGGTTACGGCTAGGGTTAGGGTTAGGGTTAGGTTAGGCTTAGGGTTAGGAGTTAGGGTTAGGGTTTCTATTAGGTTAGTTTTAAGGGCTAAGGTTAGTTTTAGGGTTAAGGTTGGGTTAGGGTTAGGATTAGGGTTAGGGTACGACTTAGGGCTAGGGTTAGGGCTAGGGTTAGGGTTAGGGTTAGGGTTAGGGTTTAGGGTTATGGTTAGGGTTAGGGGTTAGGGGTTAGGGGTTAGGCTTAGGGTTAGCGTTACGGTTAGGGGTTAGGGGTTAGGGTTAGGGCTAAGGTTAGGGTTAGGGTTAGGGTTAGGGTTAGGGCTAGGGTTAGGGTTAGGGTTAGGGTTACGGCTAGGGTTAGGGTTAGGGTTAGGTTAGGCTTAGGGTTAGGAGTTAGGGTTAGGGTTTCTATTAGGTTAGTTTTAAGGGCTAAGGTTAGTTTTAGGGTTAAGGTTGGGTTAGGGTTAGGATTAGGGTTAGGGTACGACTTAGGGCTAGGGTTAGGGCTAGGGTTAGGGTTAGGGTTAGGGTTAGGGTTTAGGGTTATGGTTAGGGTTAGGGGTTAGGGGTTAGGGGTTAGGCTTAGGGTTAGCGTTACGGTTAGGGGTTAGGGGTTAGGGTTAGGGCTAAGGTTAGGGTTAGGGTTAGGGTTAGGGTTAGGGCTAGGGTTAGGGTTAGGGTTAGGGTTACGGCTAGGGTTAGGGTTAGGGTTAGGTTAGGCTTAGGGTTAGGAGTTAGGGTTAGGGTTTCTATTAGGTTAGTTTTAAGGGCTAAGGTTAGTTTTAGGGTTAAGGTTGGGTTAGGGTTAGGATTAGGGTTAGGGTACGACTTAGGGCTAGGGTTAGGGCTAGGGTTAGGGTTAGGGTTAGGGTTAGGGTTTAGGGTTATGGTTAGGGTTAGGGGTTAGGGGTTAGGGGTTAGGCTTAGGGTTAGCGTTACGGTTAGGGGTTAGGGGTTAGGGTTAGGGCTAAGGTTAGGGTTAGGGTTAGGGTTAGGGTTAGGGCTAGGGTTAGGGTTAGGGTTAGGGTTACGGCTAGGGTTAGGGTTAGGGTTAGGTTAGGCTTAGGGTTAGGAGTTAGGGTTAGGGTTTCTATTAGGTTAGTTTTAAGGGCTAAGGTTAGTTTTAGGGTTAAGGTTGGGTTAGGGTTAGGATTAGGGTTAGGGTACGACTTAGGGCTAGGGTTAGGGCTAGGGTTAGGGTTAGGGTTAGGGTTAGGGTTTAGGGTTATGGTTAGGGTTAGGGGTTAGGGGTTAGGGGTTAGGCTTAGGGTTAGCGTTACGGTTAGGGGTTAGGGGTTAGGGTTAGGGCTAAGGTTAGGGTTAGGGTTAGGGTTAGGGTTAGGGCTAGGGTTAGGGTTAGGGTTAGGGTTACGGCTAGGGTTAGGGTTAGGGTTAGGTTAGGCTTAGGGTTAGGAGTTAGGGTTAGGGTTTCTATTAGGTTAGTTTTAAGGGCTAAGGTTAGTTTTAGGGTTAAGGTTGGGTTAGGGTTAGGATTAGGGTTAGGGTACGACTTAGGGCTAGGGTTAGGGCTAGGGTTAGGGTTAGGGTTAGGGTTAGGGTTTAGGGTTATGGTTAGGGTTAGGGGTTAGGGGTTAGGGGTTAGGCTTAGGGTTAGCGTTACGGTTAGGGGTTAGGGGTTAGGGTTAGGGCTAAGGTTAGGGTTAGGGTTAGGGTTAGGGTTAGGGCTAGGGTTAGGGTTAGGGTTAGGGTTACGGCTAGGGTTAGGGTTAGGGTTAGGTTAGGCTTAGGGTTAGGAGTTAGGGTTAGGGTTTCTATTAGGTTAGTTTTAAGGGCTAAGGTTAGTTTTAGGGTTAAGGTTGGGTTAGGGTTAGGATTAGGGTTAGGGTACGACTTAGGGCTAGGGTTAGGGCTAGGGTTAGGGTTAGGGTTAGGGTTAGGGTTTAGGGTTATGGTTAGGGTTAGGGGTTAGGGGTTAGGGGTTAGGCTTAGGGTTAGCGTTACGGTTAGGGGTTAGGGGTTAGGGTTAGGGCTAAGGTTAGGGTTAGGGTTAGGGTTAGGGTTAGGGCTAGGGTTAGGGTTAGGGTTAGGGTTACGGCTAGGGTTAGGGTTAGGGTTAGGTTAGGCTTAGGGTTAGGAGTTAGGGTTAGGGTTTCTATTAGGTTAGTTTTAAGGGCTAAGGTTAGTTTTAGGGTTAAGGTTGGGTTAGGGTTAGGATTAGGGTTAGGGTACGACTTAGGGCTAGGGTTAGGGCTAGGGTTAGGGTTAGGGTTAGGGTTAGGGTTTAGGGTTATGGTTAGGGTTAGGGGTTTAGGGGTTAGGCTTAGGGTTAGCGTTACGGTTAGGGGTTAGGGGTTAGGGTTAGGGCTAAGGTTAGGGTTAGGGTTAGGGTTAGGGTTAGGGCTAGGGTTAGGGTTAGGGTTAGGGTTACGGCTAGGGTTAGGGTTAGGGTTAGGTTAGGCTTAGGGTTAGGAGTTAGGGTTAGGGTTTCTATTAGGTTAGTTTTAAGGGCTAAGGTTAGTTTTAGGGTTAAGGTTGGGTTAGGGTTAGGATTAGGGTTAGGGTACGACTTAGGGCTAGGGTTAGGGCTAGGGTTAGGGTTAGGGTTAGGGTTAGGGTTTAGGGTTATGGTTAGGGTTAGGGGTTAGGGGTTAGGGGTTAGGCTTAGGGTTAGCGTTACGGTTAGGGGTTAGGGGTTAGGGTTAGGGCTAAGGTTAGGGTTAGGGTTAGGGTTAGGGTTAGGGCTAGGGTTAGGGTTAGGGTTAGGGTTACGGCTAGGGTTAGGGTTAGGGTTAGGTTAGGCTTAGGGTTAGGAGTTAGGGTTAGGGTTTCTATTAGGTTAGTTTTAAGGGCTAAGGTTAGTTTTAGGGTTAAGGTTGGGTTAGGGTTAGGATTAGGGTTAGGGTACGACTTAGGGCTAGGGTTAGGGCTAGGGTTAGGGTTAGGGTTAGGGTTAGGGTTTAGGGTTATGGTTAGGGTTAGGGGTTAGGGGTTAGGGGTTAGGCTTAGGGTTAGCGTTACGGTTAGGGGTTAGGGGTTAGGGTTAGGGCTAAGGTTAGGGTTAGGGTTAGGGTTAGGGTTAGGGCTAGGGTTAGGGTTAGGGTTAGGGTTACGGCTAGGGTTAGGGTTAGGGTTAGGTTAGGCTTAGGGTTAGGAGTTAGGGTTAGGGTTTCTATTAGGTTAGTTTTAAGGGCTAAGGTTAGTTTTAGGGTTAAGGTTGGGTTAGGGTTAGGATTAGGGTTAGGGTACGACTTAGGGCTAGGGTTAGGGCTAGGGTTAGGGTTAGGGTTAGGGTTAGGGTTTAGGGTTATGGTTAGGGTTAGGGGTTAGGGGTTAGGGGTTAGGCTTAGGGTTAGCATTACGGTTAGGGGTTAGGGGTTAGGGTTAGGGCTAAGGTTAGGGTTAGGGTTAGGGTTAGGGTTAGGGTTAGGGCTAGGGTTAGGGTTAGGGTTAGGGTTACGGCTAGGGTTAGGGTTAGGGTTAGGTTAGGCTTAGGGTTAGGAGTTAGGGTTAGGGTTTCTATTAGGTTAGTTTTAAGGGCTAAGGTTAGTTTTAGGGTTAAGGTTGGGTTAGGGTTAGGATTAGGGTTAGGGTACGACTTAGGGCTAGGGTTAGGGCTAGGGTTAGGGTTAGGGTTAGGGTTAGGGTTTAGGGTTATGGTTAGGGTTAGGGGTTAGGCTTAGGGTTAGCGTTACGGTTAGGGGTTAGGGGTTAGGGTTAGGGCTAAGGTTAGGGTTAGGGTTAGGGTTAGGGTTAGGGCTAGGGTTAGGGTTAGGGTTAGGGTTACGGCTAGGGTTAGTGTTAGGGTTAGGTTAGGCTTAGGGTTAGGAGTTAGGGTTAGGGTTTCTATTAGGTTAGTTTTAAGGGCTAAGGTTAGTTTTAGGGTTAAGGTTGGGTTAGGGTTAGGATTAGGGTTAGGGTACGACTTAGGGCTAGGGTTAGGGCTAGGGTTAGGGTTAGGGTTAGGGTTAGGGTTTAGGGTTATGGTTAGGGTTAGGGGTTAGGGGTTAGGGGTTAGGCTTAGGGTTAGCGTTACGGTTAGGGGTTAGGGGTTAGGGTTAGGGCTAAGGTTAGGGTTAGGGTTAGGGTTAGGGTTAGGGCTAGGGTTAGGGTTAGGGTTAGGGTTACGGCTAGGGTTAGGGTTAGGGTTAGGTTAGGCTTAGGGTTAGGAGTTAGGGTTAGGGTTTCTATTAGGTTAGTTTTAAGGGCTAAGGTTAGTTTTAGGGTTAAGGTTGGGTTAGGGTTAGGATTAGGGTTAGGGTACGACTTAGGGCTAGGGTTAGGCTAGGGTTAGGGTTAGGGTTAGGGTTAGGGTTTAGGGTTATGGTTAGGGTTAGGGGTTAGGGGTTAGGGGTTAGGCTTAGGGTTAGCGTTACGGTTAGGGGTTAGGGGTTAGGGTTAGGGCTAAGGTTAGGGTTAGGGTTAGGGTTAGGGTTAGGGCTAGGGTTAGGGTTAGGGTTAGGGTTACGGCTAGGGTTAGGGTTAGGGTTAGGTTAGGCTTAGGGTTAGGAGTTAGGTTTAGGGTTTCTATTAGGTTAGTTTTAAGGGCTAAGATTAGTTTTAGGGTTAAGGTTGGGTTAGGGTTAGGATTAGGGTTAGGGTACGACTTAGGGCTAGGGTTAGGGCTAGGGTTAGGGTTAGGGTTAGGGTTAGGGTTTAGGGTTATGGTTAGGGTTAGGGGTTAGGGGTTAGGGGTTAGGCTTAGGGTTAGCGTTACGGTTAGGGGTTAGGGGTTAGGGTTAGGGCTAAGGTTAGGGTTAGGGTTAGGGTTAGGGTTAGGGTTAGGGCTAGGGTTAGGGTTAGGGTTAGGGTTACGGCTAGGGTTAGGGTTAGGGTTAGGTTAGGCTTAGGGTTAGGATTTAGGGTTAGGGTTTCTATTAGGTTAGTTTTAAGGGCTAAGGTTAGTTTTAGGGTTAAGGTTGGGTTAGGGTTAGGATTAGGGTTAGGGTACGACTTAGGGCTAGGGTTAGGGCTAGGGTTAGGGTTAGGGTTAGGGTTAGGGTTTAGGGTTATGGTTAGGGTTAGGGGTTAGGGGTTAGGGGTTAGGCTTAGGGTTAGCGTTACGGTTAGGGGTTAGGGGTTAGGGTTAGGGCTAAGGTTAGGGTTAGGGTTAGGGTTAGGGTTAGGGTTAGGGCTAGGGTTAGGGTTAGGGTTAGGGTTACGGCTAGGGTTAGGGTTAGGGTTAGGTTAGGCTTAGGGTTAGGAGTTAGGGTTAGGGTTTCTATTAGGTTAGTTTTAAGGGCTAAGGTTAGTTTTAGGGTTAAGGTTGGGTTAGGGTTAGGATTAGGGTTAGGGTACGACTTAGGGCTAGGGTTAGGGCTAGGGTTAGGGTTAGGGTTAGGGTTAGGGTTTAGGGTTATGGTTAGGTTTAGGGGTTAGGGGTTAGGGGTTAGGCTTAGGGTTAGCGTTACGGTTAGGGGTTAGGGGTTAGGGTTAGGGCTAAGGTTAGGGTTAGGGTTAGGGTTAGGGTTAGGGCTAGGGTTAGGGTTAGGGTTAGGGTTACGGCTAGGGTTAGGGTTAGGGTTAGGTTAGGCTTAGGGTTAGGAGTTAGGGTTAGGGTTTCTATTAGGTTAGTTTTAAGGGCTAAGGTTAGTTTTAGGGTTAAGGTTGGGTTAGGGTTAGGATTAGGGTTAGGGTACGACTTAGGGCTAGGGTTAGGGCTAGGGTTAGGGTTAGGGTTAGGGTTAGGGTTTAGGGTTATGGTTAGGGTTAGGGGTTAGGGGTTAGGGGTTAGGCTTAGGGTTAGCGTTACGGTTAGGGGTTTGGGGTTAGGGTTAGGGCTAAGGTTAGGGTTAGGGTTAGGGTTAGGGTTAGGGCTAGGGTTAGGGTTAGGGTTAGGGTTACGGCTAGGGTTAGGGTTAGGGTTAGGTTAGGCTTAGGGTTAGGAGTTAGGGTTAGGGTTTCTATTAGGTTAGTTTTAAGGGCTAAGGTTAGTTTTAGGGTTAAGGTTGGGTTAGGGTTAGGATTAGGGTTAGGGTACGACTTAGGGCTAGGGTTAGGGTTAGGGTTAGGGTTAGGGTTTAGGGTTATGGTTAGGGTTAGGGGTTAGGGGTTAGGCTTAGGGTTAGCGTTACGGTTAGGGGTTAGGGGTTAGGGTTAGGGCTAAGGTTAGGGTTAGGGTTAGGGTTAGGGTTAGGGTTAGGGCTAGGGTTAGGGTTAGGGTTAGGGTTACGGCTAGGGTTAGGGTTAGGGTTAGGTTAGGCTTAGGGTTAGGAATTAGGGTTAGGGTTTCTATTAGGTTAGTTTTAAGGGCTAAGGTTAGTTTTAGGGTTAAGGTTGGGTTAGGGTTAGGATTAGGGTTAGGGTACGACTTAGGGCTAGGGTTAGGGCTAGGGTTAGGGTTAGGGTTAGGGTTAGGGTTTAGGGTTATGGTTAGGGTTAGGGGTTAGGGGTTAGGGGTTAGGCTTAGGGTTAGCGTTACGGTTAGGGGTTAGGGGTTAGGGTTAGGGCTAAGGTTAGGGTTAGGGTTAGGGTTAGGGTTAGGGTTAGGGCTAGGGTTAGGGTTAGGGTTAGGGTTACGGCTAGGGTTAGGGTTAGGGTTAGGTTAGGCTTAGGGTTAGGAGTTAGGGTTAGGGTTTCTATTAGGTTAGTTTTAAGGGCTAAGGTTAGTTTTAGGGTTAAGGTTGGGTTAGGGTTAGGATTAGGGTTAGGGTACGACTTAGGGCTAGGGTTAGGGCTAGGGTTAGGGTTAGGGTTAGGGTTAGGGTTTAGGGTTATGGTTAGGGTTAGGGGTTAGGGGTTAGGGGTTAGGCTTAGGGTTAGCGTTACGGTTAGGGGTTAGGGGTTAGGGTTAGGGCTAAGGTTAGGGTTAGGGTTAGGGTTAGGGTTAGGGTTAGGGCTAGGGTTAGGGTTAGGGTTAGGGTTACGGCTAGGGTTAGGGTTAGGGTTAGGTTAGGCTTAGGGTTAGGAGTTAGGGTTAGGGTTTCTATTAGGTTAGTTTTAAGGGCTAAGGTTAGTTTTAGGGTTAAGGTTGGGTTAGGGTTAGGATTAGGGTTAGGGTACGACTTAGGGCTAGGGTTAGGGCTAGGGTTAGGGTTAGGGTTAGGGTTAGGGTTTAGGGTTATGGTTAGGGTTAGGGGTTAGGGGTTAGGGGTTAGGCTTAGGGTTAGCGTTACGGTTAGGGGTTAGGGTTTAGGGTTAGGGCTAAGGTTAGGGTTAGGGTTAGGGTTAGGGCTAGGGTTAGGGTTAGGGTTAGGGTTACGGCTAGGGTTAGGGTTAGGGTTAGGTTAGGCTTAGGGTTAGGAGTTAGGGTTAGGGTTTCTATTAGGTTAGTTTTAAGGGCTAAGGTTAGTTTTAGGGTTAAGGTTGGGTTAGGGTTAGGATTAGGGTTAGGGTACGACTTAGGGCTAGGGTTAGGGCTAGGGTTAGGGTTAGGGTTAGGGTTAGGGTTTAGGGTTATGGTTAGGGTTAGGGGTTAGGGGTTAGGGGTTAGGCTTAGGGTTAGCTTACGGTTAGGGGTTAGGGGTTAGGGTTAGGGCTAAGGTTAGGGTTAGGGTTAGGGTTAGGGTTAGGGCTAGGGTTAGGGTTAGGGTTAGGGTTACGGCTAGGGTTAGGGTTAGGGTTAGGTTAGGCTTAGGGTTAGGAGTTAGGGTTAGGGTTTCTATTAGGTTAGTTTTAAGGGCTAAGGTTAGTTTTAGGGTTAAGGTTGGGTTAGGGTTAGGATTAGGGTTAGGGTACGACTTAGGGCTAGGGTTAGGGCTAGGGTTAGGGTTAGGGTTAGGGTTAGGGTTTAGGGTTATGGTTAGGGTTAGGGGTTAGGGGTTAGGGGTTAGGCTTAGGGTTAGCATTACGGTTAGGGGTTAGGGGTTAGGGTTAGGGCTAAGGTTAGGGTTAGGGTTAGGGTTAGGGTTAGGGTTAGGGCTAGGGTTAGGGTTAGGGTTAGGGTTACGGCTAGGGTTAGGGTTAGGGTTAGGTTAGGCTTAGGGTTAGGAGTTAGGGTTAGGGTTTCTATTAGGTTAGTTTTAAGGGCTAAGGTTAGTTTTAGGGTTAAGGTTGGGTTAGGGTTAGGATTAGGGTTAGGGTACGACTTAGGGCTAGGGTTAGGGCTAGGGTTAGGGTTAGGGTTAGGGTTAGGTTTTAGGGTTATGGTTAGGGTTAGGGGTTAGGCTTAGGGTTAGCGTTACGGTTAGGGGTTAGGGGTTAGGGTTAGGGCTAAGGTTAGGGTTAGGGTTAGGGTTAGGGTTAGGGCTAGGGTTAGGGTTAGGGTTAGGGTTACGGCTAGGGTTAGTGTTAGGGTTAGGTTAGGCTTAGGGTTAGGAGTTAGGGTTAGGGTTTCTATTAGGTTAGTTTTAAGGGCTAAGGTTAGTTTTAGGGTTAAGGTTGGGTTAGGGTTAGGATTAGGGTTAGGGTACGACTTAGGGCTAGGGTTAGGGCTAGGGTTAGGGTTAGGGTTAGGGTTAGGGTTTAGGGTTATGGTTAGGGTTAGGGGTTAGGGGTTAGGGGTTAGGCTTAGGGTTAGCGTTACGGTTAGGGGTTAGGGGTTAGGGTTAGGGCTAAGGTTAGGGTTAGGGTTAGGGTTAGGGTTAGGGCTAGGGTTAGGGTTAGGGTTAGGGTTACGGCTAGTGTTAGGGTTAGGGTTAGGTTAGGCTTAGGGTTAGGAGTTAGGGTTAGGGTTTCTATTAGGTTAGTTTTAAGGGCTAAGGTTAGTTTTAGGGTTAAGGTTGGGTTAGGGTTAGGATTAGGGTTAGGGTACGACTTAGGGCTAGGGTTAGGCTAGGGTTAGGGTTAGGGTTAGGGTTAGGGTTTAGGGTTATGGTTAGGGTTAGGGGTTAGGGGTTAGGGGTTAGGCTTAGGGTTAGCGTTACGGTTAGGGGTTAGGGGTTAGGGTTAGGGCTAAGGTTAGGGTTAGGGTTAGGGTTAGGGTTAGGGCTAGGGTTAGGGTTAGGGTTAGGGTTACGGCTAGGGTTAGGGTTAGGGTTAGGTTAGGCTTAGGGTTAGGAGTTAGGTTTAGGGTTTCTATTAGGTTAGTTTTAAGGGCTAAGATTAGTTTTAGGGTTAAGGTTGGGTTAGGGTTAGGATTAGGGTTAGGGTACGACTTAGGGCTAGGGTTAGGGCTAGGGTTAGGGTTAGGGTTAGGGTTAGGGTTAGGGTTATGGTTAGGGTTAGGGGTTAGGGGTTAGGGGTTAGGCTTAGGGTTAGCGTTACGGTTAGGGGTTAGGGGTTAGGGTTAGGGCTAAGGTTAGGGTTAGGGTTAGGGTTAGGGTTAGGGTTAGGGCTAGGGTTAGGGTTAGGGTTAGGGTTACGGCTAGGGTTAGGGTTAGGGTTAGGTTAGGCTTAGGGTTAGGATTTAGGGTTAGGGTTTCTATTAGGTTAGTTTTAAGGGCTAAGGTTAGTTTTAGGGTTAAGGTTGGGTTAGGGTTAGGATTAGGGTTAGGGTACGACTTAGGGCTAGGGTTAGGGCTAGGGTTAGGGTTAGGGTTAGGGTTAGGGTTTAGGGTTATGGTTAGGGTTAGGGGTTAGGGGTTAGGGGTTAGGCTTAGGGTTAGCGTTACGGTTAGGGGTTAGGGGTTAGGGTTAGGGCTAAGGTTAGGGTTAGGGTTAGGGTTAGGGTTAGGGTTAGGGCTAGGGTTAGGGTTAGGGTTAGGGTTACGGCTAGGGTTAGGGTTAGGGTTAGGTTAGGCTTAGGGTTAGGAGTTAGGGTTAGGGTTTCTATTAGGTTAGTTTTAAGGGCTAAGGTTAGTTTTAGGGTTAAGGTTGGGTTAGGGTTAGGATTAGGGTTAGGGTACGACTTAGGGCTAGGGTTAGGGCTAGGGTTAGGGTTAGGGTTAGGGTTAGGGTTTAGGGTTATGGTTAGGTTTAGGGGTTAGGGGTTAGGGGTTAGGCTTAGGGTTAGCGTTACGGTTAGGGGTTAGGGGTTAGGGTTAGGGCTAAGGTTAGGGTTAGGGTTAGGGTTAGGGTTAGGGCTAGGGTTAGGGTTAGGGTTAGGGTTACGGCTAGGGTTAGGGTTAGGGTTAGGTTAGGCTTAGGGTTAGGAGTTAGGGTTAGGGTTTCTATTAGGTTAGTTTTAAGGGCTAAGGTTAGTTTTAGGGTTAAGGTTGGGTTAGGGTTAGGATTAGGGTTAGGGTACGACTTAGGGCTAGGGTTAGGGCTAGGGTTAGGGTTAGGGTTAGGGTTAGGGTTTAGGGTTATGGTTAGGGTTAGGGGTTAGGGGTTAGGGGTTAGGCTTAGGGTTAGCGTTACGGTTAGGGGTTTGGGGTTAGGGTTAGGGCTAAGGTTAGGGTTAGGGTTAGGGTTAGGGTTAGGGCTAGGGTTAGGGTTAGGGTTAGGGTTACGGCTAGGGTTAGGGTTAGGGTTAGGTTAGGCTTAGGGTTAGGAGTTAGGGTTAGGGTTTCTATTAGGTTAGTTTTAAGGGCTAAGGTTAGTTTTAGGGTTAAGGTTGGGTTAGGGTTAGGATTAGGGTTAGGGTACGACTTAGGGCTAGGGTTAGGGTTAGGGTTAGGGTTAGGGTTTAGGGTTATGGTTAGGGTTAGGGGTTAGGGGTTAGGCTTAGGGTTAGCGTTACGGTTAGGGGTTAGGGGTTAGGGTTAGGGCTAAGGTTAGGGTTAGGGTTAGGGTTAGGGTTAGGGTTAGGGCTAGGGTTAGGGTTAGGGTTAGGGTTACGGCTAGGGTTAGGGTTAGGGTTAGGTTAGGCTTAGGGTTAGGAATTAGGGTTAGGGTTTCTATTAGGTTAGTTTTAAGGGCTAAGGTTAGTTTTAGGGTTAAGGTTGGGTTAGGGTTAGGATTAGGGTTAGGGTACGACTTAGGGCTAGGGTTAGGGCTAGGGTTAGGGTTAGGGTTAGGGTTAGGGTTTAGGGTTATGGTTAGGGTTAGGGGTTAGGGGTTAGGGGTTAGGCTTAGGGTTAGCGTTACGGTTAGGGGTTAGGGGTTAGGGTTAGGGCTAAGGTTAGGGTTAGGGTTAGGGTTAGGGTTAGGGTTAGGGCTAGGGTTAGGGTTAGGGTTAGGGTTACGGCTAGGGTTAGGGTTAGGGTTAGGTTAGGCTTAGGGTTAGGAGTTAGGGTTAGGGTTTCTATTAGGTTAGTTTTAAGGGCTAAGGTTAGTTTTAGGGTTAAGGTTGGGTTAGGGTTAGGATTAGGGTTAGGGTACGACTTAGGGCTAGGGTTAGGGCTAGGGTTAGGGTTAGGGTTAGGGTTAGGGTTTAGGGTTATGGTTAGGGTTAGGGGTTAGGGGTTAGGGGTTAGGCTTAGGGTTAGCGTTACGGTTAGGGGTTAGGGTTAGGGTTAGGGCTAAGGTTAGGGTTAGGGTTAGGGTTAGGGTTAGGGCTAGGGTTAGGGTTAGGGTTAGGGTTACGGCTAGGGTTAGGGTTAGGGTTAGGTTAGGCTTAGGGTTAGGAGTTAGGGTTAGGGTTTCTATTAGGTTAGTTTTAAGGGCTAAGGTTAGTTTTAGGGTTAAGGTTGGGTTAGGGTTAGGATTAGGGTTAGGGTACGACTTAGGGCTAGGGTTAGGGCTAGGGTTAGGGTTAGGGTTAGGGTTAGGGTTTAGGGTTAGGGTTAGGGTTAGGGGTTAGGGGTTAGGGGTTAGGCTTAGGGTTAGCGTTACGGTTAGGGGTTAGGGGTTAGGGTTAGGGCTAAGGTTAGGGTTAGGGTTAGGGTTAGGGTTAGGGCTAGGGTTAGGGTTAGGGTTAGGGTTACGGCTAGGGTTAGGGTTAGGGTTAGGTTAGGCTTAGGGTTAGGAGTTAGGGTTAGGGTTTCTATTAGGTTAGTTTTAAGGGCTAAGGTTAGTTTTAGGGTTAAGGTTGGGTTAGGGTTAGGATTAGGGTTAGGGTACGACTTAGGGCTAGGGTTAGGGCTAGGGTTAGGGTTAGGGTTAGGGTTAGGGTTTAGGGTTATGGTTAGGGTTAGGGGTTAGGGGTTAGGGGTTAGGCTTAGGGTTAGCGTTACGGTTAGGGGTTAGGGGTTAGGGTTAGGGCTAAGGTTAGGGTTAGGGTTAGGGTTAGGGTTAGGGTTAGGGCTAGGGTTAGGGTTAGGGTTAGGGTTACGGCTAGGGTTAGGGTTAGGGTTAGGTTAGGCTTAGGGTTAGGATTTAGGGTTAGGGTTTCTATTAGGTTAGTTTTAAGGGCTAAGGTTAGTTTTAGGGTTAAGGTTGGGTTAGGGTTAGGATTAGGGTTAGGGTACGACTTAGGGCTAGGGTTAGGGCTAGGGTTAGGGTTAGGGTTAGGGTTAGGGTTTAGGGTTATGGTTAGGGTTAGGGGTTAGGGGTTAGGGGTTAGGCTTAGGGTTAGCGTTACGGTTAGGGGTTAGGGGTTAGGGTTAGGGCTAAGGTTAGGGTTAGGGTTAGGGTTAGGGTTAGGGTTAGGGCTAGGGTTAGGGTTAGGGTTAGGGTTACGGCTAGGGTTAGGGTTAGGGTTAGGTTAGGCTTAGGGTTAGGAGTTAGGGTTAGGGTTTCTATTAGGTTAGTTTTAAGGGCTAAGGTTAGTTTTAGGGTTAAGGTTGGGTTAGGGTTAGGATTAGGGTTAGGGTACGACTTAGGGCTAGGGTTAGGGCTAGGGTTAGGGTTAGGGTTAGGGTTAGGGTTTAGGGTTATGGTTAGGGTTAGGGGTTAGGGGTTAGGGGTTAGGCTTAGGGTTAGCGTTACGGTTAGGGGTTAGGGGTTAGGGTTAGGGCTAAGGTTAGGGTTAGGGTTAGGGTTAGGGTTAGGGCTAGGGTTAGGGTTAGGGTTAGGGTTACGGCTAGGGTTAGGGTTAGGGTTAGGTTAGGCTTAGGGTTAGGAGTTAGGGTTAGGGTTTCTATTAGGTTAGTTTTAAGGGCTAAGGTTAGTTTTAGGGTTAAGGTTGGGTTAGGGTTAGGATTAGGGTTAGGGTACGACTTAGGGCTAGGGTTAGGGCTAGGGTTAGGGTTAGGGTTAGGGTTAGGGTTTAGGGTTATGGTTAGGGTTAGGGGTTAGGGGTTAGGGGTTAGGCTTAGGGTTAGCGTTACGGTTAGGGGTTAGGGGTTAGGGTTAGGGCTAAGGTTAGGGTTAGGGTTAGGGTTAGGGTTAGGGCTAGGGTTAGGGTTAGGGTTAGGGTTACGGCTAGGGTTAGGGTTAGGGTTAGGTTAGGCTTAGGGTTAGGAGTTAGGGTTAGGGTTTCTATTAGGTTAGTTTTAAGGGCTAAGGTTAGTTTTAGGGTTAAGGTTGGGTTAGGGTTAGGATTAGGGTTAGGGTACGACTTAGGGCTAGGGTTAGGGTTAGGGTTAGGGTTAGGGTTTAGGGTTATGGTTAGGGGTTAGGGGTTAGGGGTTAGGCTTAGGGTTAGCGTTACGGTTAGGGGTTAGGGGTTAGGGTTAGGGCTAAGGTTAGGGTTAGGGTTAGGGTTAGGGTTAGGGTTAGGGCTAGGGTTAGGGTTAGGGTTAGGGTTACGGCTAGGGTTAGGGTTAGGGTTAGGTTAGGCTTAGGGTTAGGAGTTAGGGTTAGGGTTTCTATTAGGTTAGTTTTAAGGGCTAAGGTTAGTTTTAGGGTTAAGGTTGGGTTAGGGTTAGGATTAGGGTTAGGGTACGACTTAGGGCTAGGGTTAGGGCTAGGGTTAGGGTTAGGGTTAGGGTTAGGGTTTAGGGTTATGGTTAGGGTTAGGGGTTAGGGGTTAGGGGTTAGGCTTAGGGTTAGCGTTACGGTTAGGGGTTAGGGGTTAGGGTTAGGGCTAAGGTTAGGGTTAGGGTTAGGGTTAGGGTTAGGGTTAGGGCTAGGGTTAGGGTTAGGGTTAGGGTTACGGCTAGGGTTAGGGTTAGGGTTAGGTTAGGCTTAGGGTTAGGAGTTAGGGTTAGGGTTTCTATTAGGTTAGTTTTAAGGGCTAAGGTTAGTTTTAGGGTTAAGGTTGGGTTAGGGTTAGGATTAGGGTTAGGGTACGACTTAGGGCTAGGGTTAGGGCTAGGGTTAGGGTTAGGGTTAGGGTTAGGGTTTAGGGTTATGGTTAGGGTTAGGGGTTAGGGGTTAGGGGTTAGGCTTAGGGTTAGCGTTACGGTTAGGGGTTAGGGGTTAGGGTTAGGGCTAAGGTTAGGGTTAGGGTTAGGGTTAGGGTTAGGGCTAGGGTTAGGGTTAGGGTTAGGGTTACGGCTAGGGTTAGGGTTAGGGTTAGGTTAGGCTTAGGGTTAGGAGTTAGGGTTAGGGTTTCTATTAGGTTAGTTTTAAGGGCTAAGGTTAGTTTTAGGGTTAAGGTTGGGTTAGGGTTAGGATTAGGGTTAGGGTACGACTTAGGGCTAGGGTTAGGGCTAGGGTTAGGGTTAGGGTTAGGGTTAGGGTTTAGGGTTATGGTTAGGGTTAGGGGTTAGGGGTTAGGGGTTAGGCTTAGGGTTAGCGTTACGGTTAGGGGTTAGGGGTTAGGGTTAGGGCTAAGGTTAGGGTTAGGGTTAGGGTTAGGGTTAGGGCTAGGGTTAGGGTTAGGGTTAGGGTTACGGCTAGGGTTAGGGTTAGGGTTAGGTTAGGCTTAGGGTTAGGAGTTAGGGTTAGGGTTTCTATTAGGTTAGTTTTAAGGGCTAAGGTTAGTTTTAGGGTTAAGGTTGGGTTAGGGTTAGGATTAGGGTTAGGGTACGACTTAGGGCTAGGGTTAGGGCTAGGGTTAGGGTTAGGGTTAGGGTTAGGGTTTAGGGTTATGGTTAGGGTTAGGGGTTAGGGGTTAGGGGTTAGGCTTAGGGTTAGCGTTACGGTTAGGGGTTAGGGGTTAGGGTTAGGGCTAAGGTTAGGGTTAGGGTTAGGGTTAGGGCTAGGGTTAGGGTTAGGGTTAGGGTTACGGCTAGGGTTAGGGTTAGGGTTAGGTTAGGCTTAGGGTTAGGAGTTAGGGTTAGGGTTTCTATTAGGTTAGTTTTAAGGGCTAAGGTTAGTTTTAGGGTTAAGGTTGGGTTAGGGTTAGGATTAGGGTTAGGGTACGACTTAGGGCTAGGGTTAGGGCTAGGGTTAGGGTTAGGGTTAGGGTTAGGGTTTAGGGTTATGGTTAGGGTTAGGGGTTAGGGGTTAGGGGTTAGGCTTAGGGTTAGCGTTACGGTTAGGGGTTAGGGGTTAGGGTTAGGGCTAAGGTTAGGGTTAGGGTTAGGGTTAGGGTTAGGGCTAGGGTTAGGGTTAGGGTTAGGGTTACGGCTAGGGTTAGGGTTAGGGTTAGGTTAGGCTTAGGGTTAGGAGTTAGGGTTAGGGTTTCTATTAGGTTAGTTTTAAGGGCTAAGGTTAGTTTTAGGGTTAAGGTTGGGTTAGGGTTAGGATTAGGGTTAGGGTACGACTTAGGGCTAGGGTTAGGGCTAGGCTTAGGGTTAGGGTTAGGGTTAGGGTTTAGGGTTATGGTTAGGGTTAGGGGTTAGGGGTTAGGGTTAGGCTTAGGGTTAGCGTTACGGTTAGGGGTTAGGGGTTAGGGTTAGGGCTAAGGTTAGGGTTAGGGTTAGGGTTAGGGTTAGGGCTAGGGTTAGGGTTAGGGTTAGGGTTACGGCTAGGGTTAGGGTTAGGGTTAGGTTAGGCTTAGGGTTAGGAGTTAGGGTTAGGGTTTCTATTAGGTTAGTTTTAAGGGCTAAGGTTAGTTTTAGGGTTAAGGTTGGGTTAGGGTTAGGATTAGGGTTAGGGTACGACTTAGGGCTAGGGTTAGGGCTAGGGTTAGGGTTAGGGTTAGGGTTAGGGTTTAGGGTTATGGTTAGGGTTAGGGGTTAGGGGTTAGGGGTTAGGCTTAGGGTTAGCGTTACGGTTAGGGGTTAGGGGTTAGGGTTAGGGCTAAGGTTAGGGTTAGGGTTAGGGTTAGGGTTAGGGCTAGGGTTAGGGTTAGGGTTAGGGTTACGGCTAGGGTTAGGGTTAGGGTTAGGTTAGGCTTAGGGTTAGGAGTTAGGGTTAGGGTTTCTATTAGGTTAGTTTTAAGGGCTAAGGTTAGTTTTAGGGTTAAGGTTGGGTTAGGGTTAGGATTAGGGTTAGGGTACGACTTAGGGCTAGGGTTAGGGCTAGGCTTAGGGTTAGGGTTAGGGTTAGGGTTTAGGGTTATGGTTAGGGTTAGGGGTTAGGGGTTAGGGGTTAGGCTTAGGGTTAGCGTTACGGTTAGGGGTTAGGGGTTAGGGTTAGGGCTAAGGTTAGGGTTAGGGTTAGGGTTAGGGTTAGGGTTAGGGCTAGGGTTAGGGTTAGGGTTAGGGTTACGGCTAGGGTTAGGGTTAGGGTTAGGTTAGGCTTAGGGTTAGGAGTTAGGGTTAGGGTTTCTATTAGGTTAGTTTTAAGGGCTAAGGTTAGTTTTAGGTTAGGGTTAAGGTTGGGTTAGGGTTAGGATTAGGGTTAGGGTACGACTTAGGGCTAGGGTTAGGGCTAGGGTTAGGGTTAGGGTTAGGGTTAGGGTTTAGGGTTATGGTTAGGGTTAGGGGTTAGGGGTTAGGGGTTAGGCTTAGGGTTAGCGTTACGGTTAGGGGTTAGGGGTTAGGGTTAGGGCTAAGGTTAGGGTTAGGGTTAGGGTTAGGGTTAGGGCTAGGGTTAGGGTTAGGGTTAGGGTTACGGCTAGGGTTAGGGTTAGGGTTAGGTTAGGCTTAGGGTTAGGAGTTAGGGTTAGGGTTTCTATTAGGTTAGTTTTAAGGGCTAAGGTTAGTTTTAGGGTTAAGGTTGGGTTAGGGTTAGGATTAGGGTTAGGGTACGACTTAGGGCTAGGGTTAGGGCTAGGGTTAGGGTTAGGGTTAGGGTTAGGGTTTAGGGTTATGGTTAGGGTTAGGGGTTAGGGGTTAGGGGTTAGGCTTAGGGTTAGCGTTACGGTTAGGGGTTAGGGGTTAGGGTTAGGGCTAAGGTTAGGGTTAGGGTTAGGGTTAGGGTTAGGGCTAGGGTTAGGGTTAGGGTTAGGGTTACGGCTAGGGTTAGGGTTAGGGTTAGGTTAGGCTTAGGGTTAGGAGTTAGGGTTAGGGTTTCTATTAGGTTAGTTTTAAGGGCTAAGGTTAGTTTTAGGGTTAAGGTTGGGTTAGGGTTAGGATTAGGGTTAGGGTACGACTTAGGGCTAGGGTTAGGGCTAGGGTTAGGGTTAGGGTTAGGGTTAGGGTTTAGGGTTATGGTTAGGGTTAGGGGTTAGGGGTTAGGGGTTAGGCTTAGGGTTAGCGTTACGGTTAGGGGTTAGGGGTTAGGGTTAGGGCTAAGGTTAGGGTTAGGGTTAGGGTTAGGGTTAGGGCTAGGGTTAGGGTTAGGGTTAGGGTTACGGCTATGGTTAGGGTTAGGGTTAGGTTAGGCTTAGGGTTAGGAGTTAGGGTTAGGGTTTCTATTAGGTTAGTTTTAAGGGCTAAGGTTAGTTTTAGGGTTAAGGTTGGGTTAGGGTTAGGATTAGGGTTAGGGTACGACTTAGGGCTAGGGTTAGGGCTAGGGTTAGGGTTAGGGTTAGGGTTAGGGTTTAGGGTTATGGTTAGGGTTAGGGGTTAGGGGTTAGGGGTTAGGCTTAGGGTTAGCGTTACGGTTAGGGGTTAGGGGTTAGGGTTAGGGCTAAGGTTAGGGTTAGGGTTAGGGTTAGGGTTAGGGCTAGGGTTAGGGTTAGGGTTAGGGTTACGGCTAGGGTTAGGGTTAGGGTTAGGTTAGGCTTAGGGTTAGGAGTTAGGGTTAGGGTTTCTATTAGGTTAGTTTTAAGGGCTAAGGTTAGTTTTAGGGTTAAGGTTGGGTTAGGGTTAGGATTAGGGTTAGGGTACGACTTAGGGCTAGGGTTAGGGCTAGGGTTAGGGTTAGGGTTAGGGTTAGGGTTTAGGGTTATGGTTAGGGTTAGGGGTTAGGGGTTAGGGGTTAGGCTTAGGGTTAGCGTTACGGTTAGGGGTTAGGGGTTAGGGTTAGGGCTAAGGTTAGGGTTAGGGTTAGGGTTAGGGTTAGGGCTAGGGTTAGGGTTAGGGTTAGGGTTACGGCTAGGGTTAGGGTTAGGGTTAGGTTAGGCTTAGGGTTAGGAGTTAGGGTTAGGGTTTCTATTAGGTTAGTTTTAAGGGCTAAGGTTAGTTTTAGGGTTAAGGTTGGGTTAGGGTTAGGATTAGGGTTAGGGTACGACTTAGGGCTAGGGTTAGGGCTAGGGTTAGGGTTAGGGTTAGGGTTAGGGTTTAGGGTTATGGTTAGGGTTAGGGGTTAGGGGTTAGGGGTTAGGCTTAGGGTTAGCGTTACGGTTAGGGGTTAGGGGTTAGGGTTAGGGCTAAGGTTAGGGTTAGGGTTAGGGTTAGGGTTAGGGCTAGGGTTAGGGTTAGGGTTAGGGTTACGGCTAGGGTTAGGGTTAGGGTTAGGTTAGGCTTAGGGTTAGGAGTTAGGGTTAGGGTTTCTATTAGGTTAGTTTTAAGGGCTAAGGTTAGTTTTAGGGTTAAGGTTGGGTTAGGGTTAGGATTAGGGTTAGGGTACGACTTAGGGCTAGGGTTAGGGCTAGGGTTAGGGTTAGGGTTAGGGTTAGGGTTTAGGGTTATGGTTAGGGTTAGGGGTTAGGGGTTAGGGGTTAGGCTTAGGGTTAGCGTTACGGTTAGGGGTTAGGGGTTAGGGTTAGGGCTAAGGTTAGGGTTAGGGTTAGGGTTAGGGTTAGGGCTAGGGTTAGGGTTAGGGTTAGGGTTACGGCTAGGGTTAGGGTTAGGGTTAGGTTAGGCTTAGGGTTAGGAGTTAGGGTTAGGGTTTCTATTAGGTTAGTTTTAAGGGCTAAGGTTAGTTTTAGGGTTAAGGTTGGGTTAGGGTTAGGATTAGGGTTAGGGTACGACTTAGGGCTAGGGTTAGGGCTAGGGTTAGGGTTAGGGTTAGGGTTAGGGTTTAGGGTTATGGTTAGGGTTAGGGGTTAGGGGTTAGGGGTTAGGCTTAGGGTTAGCGTTACGGTTAGGGGTTAGGGGTTAGGGTTAGGGCTAAGGTTAGGGTTAGGGTTAGGGTTAGGGTTAGGGCTAGGGTTAGGGTTAGGGTTAGGGTTACGGCTAGGGTTAGGGTTAGGGTTAGGTTAGGCTTAGGGTTAGGAGTTAGGGTTAGGGTTTCTATTAGGTTAGTTTTAAGGGCTAAGGTTAGTTTTAGGGTTAAGGTTGGGTTAGGGTTAGGATTAGGGTTAGGGTACGACTTAGGGCTAGGGTTAGGGCTAGGGTTAGGGTTAGGGTTAGGGTTTAGGGTTATGGTTAGGGTTAGGGGTTAGGGGTTAGGGGTTAGGCTTAGGGTTAGCGTTACGGTTAGGGGTTAGGGGTTAGGGTTAGGGCTAAGGTTAGGGTTAGGGTTAGGGTTAGGGTTAGGGCTAGGGTTAGGGTTAGGGTTAGGTTACGGCTAGGGTTAGGGTTAGGGTTAGGTTAGGCTTAGGGTTAGGAGTTAGGGTTAGGGTTTCTATTAGGTTAGTTTTAAGGGCTAAGGTTAGTTTTAGGGTTAAGGTTGGGTTAGGGTTAGGATTAGGGTTAGGGTACGACTTAGGGCTAGGGTTAGGGTTAGGGTTAGGGTTAGGGTTTAGGGTTATGGTTAGGGTTAGGGGTTAGGGGTTAGGGGTTAGGCTTAGGGTTAGCGTTACGGTTAGGGGTTAGGGGTTAGGGTTAGGGGTTAGGTTAGGCTTAGGGTTAGGAGTTAGGGTTAGGGTTTCTATTAGGTTAGTTTTAAGGGCTAAGGTTAGTTTTAGGGTTAAGGTTGGGTTAGGGTTAGGATTAGGGTTAGGGTACGACTTAGGGCTAGGGTTAGGGCTAGGGTTAGGGTTAGGGTTAGGGTTAGGGTTTAGGGTTATGGTTAGGGTTAGGGGTTAGGGGTTAGGGGTTAGGCTTAGGGTTAGCGTTACGGTTAGGGGTTAGGGGTTAGGGTTAGGGCTAAGGTTAGGGTTAGGGTTAGGGTTAGGGTTAGGGCTAGGGTTAGGGTTAGGGTTAGGGTTACGGCTAGGGTTAGGGTTAGGGTTAGGTTAGGCTTAGGGTTAGGAGTTAGGGTTAGGGTTTCTATTAGGTTAGTTTTAAGGGCTAAGGTTAGTTTTAGGGTTAAGGTTGGGTTAGGGTTAGGATTAGGGTTAGGGTACGACTTAGGGCTAGGGTTAGGGCTAGGGTTAGGGTTAGGGTTAGGGTTAGGGTTTAGGGTTATGGTTAGGGTTAGGGGTTAGGGGTTAGGGGTTAGGCTTAGGGTTAGCGTTACGGTTAGGGGTTAGGGGTTAGGGTTAGGGCTAAGGTTAGGGTTAGGGTTAGGGTTAGGGTTAGGGCTAGGGTTAGGGTTAGGGTTAGGGTTACGGCTAGGGTTAGGGTTAGGGTTAGGTTAGGCTTAGGGTTAGGAGTTAGGGTTAGGGTTTCTATTAGGTTAGTTTTAAGGGCTAAGGTTAGTTTTAGGGTTAAGGTTGGGTTAGGGTTAGGATTAGGGTTAGGGTACGACTTAGGGCTAGGGTTAGGGCTAGGGTTAGGGTTAGGGTTAGGGTTAGGGTTTAGGGTTATGGTTAGGGTTAGGGGTTAGGGGTTAGGGGTTAGGCTTAGGGTTAGCGTTACGGTTAGGGGTTAGGGGTTAGGGTTAGGGCTAAGGTTAGGGTTAGGGTTAGGGTTAGGGTTAGGGCTAGGGTTAGGGTTAGGGTTAGGGTTACGGCTAGGGTTAGGGTTAGGGTTAGGTTAGGCTTAGGGTTAGGAGTTAGGGTTAGGGTTTCTATTAGGTTAGTTTTAAGGGCTAAGGTTAGTTTTAGGGTTAAGGTTGGGTTAGGGTTAGGATTAGGGTTAGGGTACGACTTAGGGCTAGGGTTAGGGCTAGGGTTAGGGTTAGGGTTAGGGTTAGGGTTTAGGGTTATGGTTAGGGTTAGGGGTTAGGGGTTAGGGGTTAGGCTTAGGGTTAGCGTTACGGTTAGGGGTTAGGGGTTAGGGTTAGGGCTAAGGTTAGGGTTAGGGTTAGGGTTAGGGTTAGGGCTAGGGTTAGGGTTAGGGTTAGGGTTACGGCTAGGGTTAGGGTTAGGGTTAGGTTAGGCTTAGGGTTAGGAGTTAGGGTTAGGGTTTCTATTAGGTTAGTTTTAAGGGCTAAGGTTAGTTTTAGGGTTAAGGTTGGGTTAGGGTTAGGATTAGGGTTAGGGTACGACTTAGGGCTAGGGTTAGGGCTAGGGTTAGGGTTAGGGTTAGGGTTAGGGTTTAGGGTTATGGTTAGGGTTAGGGGTTAGGGGTTAGGGGTTAGGCTTAGGGTTAGCGTTACGGTTAGGGGTTAGGGGTTAGGGTTAGGGCTAAGGTTAGGGTTAGGGTTAGGGTTAGGGTTAGGGCTAGGGTTAGGGTTAGGGTTAGGGTTACGGCTAGGGTTAGGGTTAGGGTTAGGTTAGGCTTAGGGTTAGGAGTTAGGGTTAGGGTTTCTATTAGGTTAGTTTTAAGGGCTAAGGTTAGTTTTAGGGTTAAGGTTGGGTTAGGGTTAGGATTAGGGTTAGGGTACGACTTAGGGCTAGGGTTAGGGCTAGGGTTAGGGTTAGGGTTAGGGTTAGGGTTTAGGGTTATGGTTAGGGTTAGGGGTTAGGGGTTAGGGGTTAGGCTTAGGGTTAGCGTTACGGTTAGGGGTTAGGGGTTAGGGTTAGGGCTAAGGTTAGGGTTAGGGTTAGGGTTAGGGTTAGGGCTAGGGTTAGGGTTAGGGTTAGGGTTACGGCTAGGGTTAGGGTTAGGGTTAGGTTAGGCTTAGGGTTAGGAGTTAGGGTTAGGGTTTCTATTAGGTTAGTTTTAAGGGCTAAGGTTAGTTTTAGGGTTAAGGTTGGGTTAGGGTTAGGATTAGGGTTAGGGTACGACTTAGGGCTAGGGTTAGGGCTAGGGTTAGGGTTAGGGTTAGGGTTAGGGTTTAGGGTTATGGTTAGGGTTAGGGGTTAGGGGTTAGGGGTTAGGCTTAGGGTTAGCGTTACGGTTAGGGGTTAGGGGTTAGGGTTAGGGCTAAGGTTAGGGTTAGGGTTAGGGTTAGGGTTAGGGCTAGGGTTAGGGTTAGGGTTAGGGTTACGGCTAGGGTTAGGGTTAGGGTTAGGTTAGGCTTAGGGTTAGGAGTTAGGGTTAGGGTTTCTATTAGGTTAGTTTTAAGGGCTAAGGTTAGTTTTAGGGTTAAGGTTGGGTTAGGGTTAGGATTAGGGTTAGGGTACGACTTAGGGCTAGGGTTAGGGCTAGGGTTAGGGTTAGGGTTAGGGTTAGGGTTTAGGGTTATGGTTAGGGTTAGGGGTTAGGGGTTAGGGGTTAGGCTTAGGGTTAGCGTTACGGTTAGGGGTTAGGGGTTAGGGTTAGGGCTAAGGTTAGGGTTAGGGTTAGGGTTAGGGTTAGGGCTAGGGTTAGGGTTAGGGTTAGGGTTACGGCTAGGGTTAGGGTTAGGGTTAGGTTAGGCTTAGGGTTAGGAGTTAGGGTTAGGGTTTCTATTAGGTTAGTTTTAAGGGCTAAGGTTAGTTTTAGGGTTAAGGTTGGGTTAGGGTTAGGATTAGGGTTAGGGTACGACTTAGGGCTAGGGTTAGGGCTAGGGTTAGGGTTAGGGTTAGGGTTAGGGTTTAGGGTTATGGTTAGGGTTAGGGGTTAGGGGTTAGGGGTTAGGCTTAGGGTTAGCGTTACGGTTAGGGGTTAGGGGTTAGGGTTAGGGCTAAGGTTAGGGTTAGGGTTAGGGTTAGGGTTAGGGCTAGGGTTAGGGTTAGGGTTAGGGTTACGGCTAGGGTTAGGGTTAGGGTTAGGTTAGGCTTAGGGTTAGGAGTTAGGGTTAGGGTTTCTATTAGGTTAGTTTTAAGGGCTAAGGTTAGTTTTAGGGTTAAGGTTGGGTTAGGGTTAGGATTAGGGTTAGGGTACGACTTAGGGCTAGGGTTAGGGCTAGGGTTAGGGTTAGGGTTAGGGTTAGGGTTTAGGGTTATGGTTAGGGTTAGGGGTTAGGGGTTAGGGGTTAGGCTTAGGGTTAGCGTTACGGTTAGGGGTTAGGGGTTAGGGTTAGGGCTAAGGTTAGGGTTAGGGTTAGGGTTAGGGTTAGGGCTAGGGTTAGGGTTAGGGTTAGGGTTACGGCTAGGGTTAGGGTTAGGGTTAGGTTAGGCTTAGGGTTAGGAGTTAGGGTTAGGGTTTCTATTAGGTTAGTTTTAAGGGCTAAGGTTAGTTTTAGGGTTAAGGTTGGGTTAGGGTTAGGATTAGGGTTAGGGTACGACTTAGGGCTAGGGTTAGGGCTAGGGTTAGGGTTAGGGTTAGGGTTAGGGTTTAGGGTTATGGTTAGGGTTAGGGGTTAGGGGTTAGGGGTTAGGCTTAGGGTTAGCGTTACGGTTAGGGGTTAGGGGTTAGGGTTAGGGCTAAGGTTAGGGTTAGGGTTAGGGTTAGGGTTAGGGCTAGGGTTAGGGTTAGGGTTAGGGTTACGGCTAGGGTTAGGGTTAGGGTTAGGTTAGGCTTAGGGTTAGGAGTTAGGGTTAGGGTTTCTATTAGGTTAGTTTTAAGGGCTAAGGTTAGTTTTAGGGTTAAGGTTGGGTTAGGGTTAGGATTAGGGTTAGGGTACGACTTAGGGCTAGGGTTAGGGCTAGGGTTAGGGTTAGGGTTAGGGTTAGGGTTTAGGGTTATGGTTAGGGTTAGGGGTTAGGGGTTAGGGGTTAGGCTTAGGGTTAGCGTTACGGTTAGGGGTTAGGGGTTAGGGTTAGGGCTAAGGTTAGGGTTAGGGTTAGGGTTAGGGTTAGGGCTAGGGTTAGGGTTAGGGTTAGGGTTACGGCTAGGGTTAGGGTTAGGGTTAGGTTAGGCTTAGGGTTAGGAGTTAGGGTTAGGGTTTCTATTAGGTTAGTTTTAAGGGCTAAGGTTAGTTTTAGGGTTAAGGTTGGGTTAGGGTTAGGATTAGGGTTAGGGTACGACTTAGGGCTAGGGTTAGGGCTAGGGTTAGGGTTAGGGTTAGGGTTAGGGTTTAGGGTTATGGTTAGGGTTAGGGGTTAGGGGTTAGGGGTTAGGCTTAGGGTTAGCGTTACGGTTAGGGGTTAGGGGTTAGGGTTAGGGCTAAGGTTAGGGTTAGGGTTAGGGTTAGGGTTAGGGCTAGGGTTAGGGTTAGGGTTAGGGTTACGGCTAGGGTTAGGGTTAGGGTTAGGTTAGGCTTAGGGTTAGGAGTTAGGGTTAGGGTTTCTATTAGGTTAGTTTTAAGGGCTAAGGTTAGTTTTAGGGTTAAGGTTGGGTTAGGGTTAGGATTAGGGTTAGGGTACGACTTAGGGCTAGGGTTAGGGCTAGGGTTAGGGTTAGGGTTAGGGTTAGGGTTTAGGGTTATGGTTAGGGTTAGGGGTTAGGGGTTAGGGGTTAGGCTTAGGGTTAGCGTTACGGTTAGGGGTTAGGGGTTAGGGTTAGGGCTAAGGTTAGGGTTAGGGTTAGGGTTAGGGTTAGGGCTAGGGTTAGGGTTAGGGTTAGGGTTACGGCTAGGGTTAGGGTTAGGGTTAGGTTAGGCTTAGGGTTAGGAGTTAGGGTTAGGGTTTCTATTAGGTTAGTTTTAAGGGCTAAGGTTAGTTTTAGGGTTAAGGTTGGGTTAGGGTTAGGATTAGGGTTAGGGTACGACTTAGGGCTAGGGTTAGGGCTAGGGTTAGGGTTAGGGTTAGGGTTAGGGTTTAGGGTTATGGTTAGGGTTAGGGGTTAGGGGTTAGGGGTTAGGCTTAGGGTTAGCGTTACGGTTAGGGGTTAGGGGTTAGGGTTAGGGCTAAGGTTAGGGTTAGGGTTAGGGTTAGGGTTAGGGCTAGGGTTAGGGTTAGGGTTAGGGTTACGGCTAGGGTTAGGGTTAGGGTTAGGTTAGGCTTAGGGTTAGGCGTTAGGGTTAGGGTTTCTATTAGGTTAGTTTTAAGGGCTAAGGTTAGTTTTAGGGTTAAGGTTGGGTTAGGGTTAGGATTAGGGTTAGGGTACGACTTAGGGCTAGGGTTAGGGCTAGGGTTAGGGTTAGGGTTAGGGTTAGGGTTTAGGGTTATGGTTAGGGTTAGGGGTTAGGGGTTAGGGGTTAGGCTTAGGGTTAGCGTTACGGTTAGGGGTTAGGGGTTAGGGTTAGGGCTAAGGTTAGGGTTAGGGTTAGGGTTAGGGTTAGGGCTAGGGTTAGGGTTAGGGTTAGGGTTACGGCTAGGGTTAGGGTTAGGGTTAGGTTAGGCTTAGGGTTAGGAGTTAGGGTTAGGGTTTCTATTAGGTTAGTTTTAAGGGCTAAGGTTAGTTTTAGGGTTAAGGTTGGGTTAGGGTTAGGATTAGGGTTAGGGTACGACTTAGGGCTAGGGTTAGGGCTAGGGTTAGGGTTAGGGTTAGGGTTAGGGTTTAGGGTTATGGTTAGGGTTAGGGGTTAGGGGTTAGGGGTTAGGCTTAGGGTTAGCGTTACGGTTAGGGGTTAGGGGTTAGGGTTAGGGCTAAGGTTAGGGTTAGGGTTAGGGTTAGGGTTAGGGCTAGGGTTAGGGTTAGGGTTAGGGTTACGGCTAGGGTTAGGGTTAGGGTTAGGTTAGGCTTAGGGTTAGGAGTTAGGGTTAGGGTTTCTATTAGGTTAGTTTTAAGGGCTAAGGTTAGTTTTAGGGTTAAGGTTGGGTTAGGGTTAGGATTAGGGTTAGGGTACGACTTAGGGCTAGGGTTAGGGCTAGGGTTAGGGTTAGGGTTAGGGTTAGGGTTTAGGGTTATGGTTAGGGTTAGGGGTTAGGGGTTAGGGGTTAGGCTTAGGGTTAGCGTTACGGTTAGGGGTTAGGGGTTAGGGTTAGGGCTAAGGTTAGGGTTAGGGTTAGGGTTAGGGTTAGGGCTAGGGTTAGGGTTAGGGTTAGGGTTACGGCTAGGGTTAGGGTTAGGGTTAGGTTAGGCTTAGGGTTAGGAGTTAGGGTTAGGGTTTCTATTAGGTTAGTTTTAAGGGCTAAGGTTAGTTTTAGGGTTAAGGTTGGGTTAGGGTTAGGATTAGGGTTAGGGTACGACTTAGGGCTAGGGTTAGGGCTAGGGTTAGGGTTAGGGTTAGGGTTAGGGTTTAGGGTTATGGTTAGGGTTAGGGGTTAGGGGTTAGGGGTTAGGCTTAGGGTTAGCGTTACGGTTAGGGGTTAGGGGTTAGGGTTAGGGCTAAGGTTAGGGTTAGGGTTAGGGTTAGGGTTAGGGCTAGGGTTAGGGTTAGGGTTAGGGTTACGGCTAGGGTTAGGGTTAGGGTTAGGTTAGGCTTAGGGTTAGGAGTTAGGGTTAGGGTTTCTATTAGGTTAGTTTTAAGGGCTAAGGTTAGTTTTAGGGTTAAGGTTGGGTTAGGGTTAGGATTAGGGTTAGGGTACGACTTAGGGCTAGGGTTAGGGCTAGGGTTAGGGTTAGGGTTAGGGTTAGGGTTTAGGGTTATGGTTAGGGTTAGGGGTTAGGGGTTAGGGGTTAGGCTTAGGGTTAGCGTTACGGTTAGGGGTTAGGGGTTAGGGTTAGGGCTAAGGTTAGGGTTAGGGTTAGGGTTAGGGTTAGGGCTAGGGTTAGGGTTAGGGTTAGGGTTACGGCTAGGGTTAGGGTTAGGGTTAGGTTAGGCTTAGGGTTAGGAGTTAGGGTTAGGGTTTCTATTAGGTTAGTTTTAAGGGCTAAGGTTAGTTTTAGGGTTAAGGTTGGGTTAGGGTTAGGATTAGGGTTAGGGTACGACTTAGGGCTAGGGTTAGGGCTAGGGTTAGGGTTAGGGTTAGGGTTAGGGTTTAGGGTTATGGTTAGGGTTAGGGGTTAGGGGTTAGGGGTTAGGCTTAGGGTTAGCGTTACGGTTAGGGGTTAGGGGTTAGGGTTAGGGCTAAGGTTAGGGTTAGGGTTAGGGTTAGGGTTAGGGCTAGGGTTAGGGTTAGGGTTAGGGTTACGGCTAGGGTTAGGGTTAGGGTTAGGTTAGGCTTAGGGTTAGGAGTTAGGGTTAGGGTTTCTATTAGGTTAGTTTTAAGGGCTAAGGTTAGTTTTAGGGTTAAGGTTGGGTTAGGGTTAGGATTAGGGTTAGGGTACGACTTAGGGCTAGGGTTAGGGCTAGGGTTAGGGTTAGGGTTAGGGTTAGGGTTTAGGGTTATGGTTAGGGTTAGGGGTTAGGGGTTAGGGGTTAGGCTTAGGGTTAGCGTTACGGTTAGGGGTTAGGGGTTAGGGTTAGGGCTAAGGTTAGGGTTAGGGTTAGGGTTAGGGTTAGGGCTAGGGTTAGGGTTAGGGTTAGGGTTACGGCTAGGGTTAGGGTTAGGGTTAGGTTAGGCTTAGGGTTAGGAGTTAGGGTTAGGGTTTCTATTAGGTTAGTTTTAAGGGCTAAGGTTAGTTTTAGGGTTAAGGTTGGGTTAGGGTTAGGATTAGGGTTAGGGTACGACTTAGGGCTAGGGTTAGGGCTAGGGTTAGGGTTAGGGTTAGGGTTAGGGTTTAGGGTTATGGTTAGGGTTAGGGGTTAGGGGTTAGGGGTTAGGCTTAGGGTTAGCGTTACGGTTAGGGGTTAGGGGTTAGGGTTAGGGCTAAGGTTAGGGTTAGGGTTAGGGTTAGGGTTAGGGCTAGGGTTAGGGTTAGGGTTAGGGTTACGGCTAGGGTTAGGGTTAGGGTTAGGTTAGGCTTAGGGTTAGGAGTTAGGGTTAGGGTTTCTATTAGGTTAGTTTTAAGGGCTAAGGTTAGTTTTAGGGTTAAGGTTGGGTTAGGGTTAGGATTAGGGTTAGGGTACGACTTAGGGCTAGGGTTAGGGCTAGGGTTAGGGTTAGGGTTAGGGTTAGGGTTTAGGGTTATGGTTAGGGTTAGGGGTTAGGGGTTAGGGGTTAGGCTTAGGGTTAGCGTTACGGTTAGGGGTTAGGGGTTAGGGTTAGGGCTAAGGTTAGGGTTAGGGTTAGGGTTAGGGTTAGGGCTAGGGTTAGGGTTAGGGTTAGGGTTACGGCTAGGGTTAGGGTTAGGGTTAGGTTAGGCTTAGGGTTAGGAGTTAGGGTTAGGGTTTCTATTAGGTTAGTTTTAAGGGCTAAGGTTAGTTTTAGGGTTAAGGTTGGGTTAGGGTTAGGATTAGGGTTAGGGTACGACTTAGGGCTAGGGTTAGGGCTAGGGTTAGGGTTAGGGTTAGGGTTAGGGTTTAGGGTTATGGTTAGGGTTAGGGGTTAGGGGTTAGGGGTTAGGTTAGGGTTAGGGTTAGGGTTAGGGTTAGGGTTAGGGTTAGGGTTAGGGTTAAGGTTGGGTTAGGGTTAGGATTAGGGTTAGGGTACGACTTAGGGCTAGGGTTAGGGCTAGGGTTAGGGTTAGGGTTAGGGTTAGGGTTTAGGGTTATGGTTAGGGTTAGGGGTTAGGGGTTAGGGGTTAGGCTTAGGGTTAGCGTTACGGTTAGGGGTTAGGGGTTAGGGTTAGGGCTAAGGTTAGGGTTAGGGTTAGGGTTAGGGTTAGGGCTAGGGTTAGGGTTAGGGTTAGGGTTACGGCTAGGGTTAGGGTTAGGGTTAGGTTAGGCTTAGGGTTAGGAGTTAGGGTTAGGGTTTCTATTAGGTTAGTTTTAAGGGCTAAGGTTAGTTTTAGGGTTAAGGTTGGGTTAGGGTTAGGATTAGGGTTAGGGTACGACTTAGGGCTAGGGTTAGGGCTAGGGTTAGGGTTAGGGTTAGGGTTAGGGTTTAGGGTTATGGTTAGGGTTAGGGGTTAGGGGTTAGGGGTTAGGCTTAGGGTTAGCGTTACGGTTAGGGGTTAGGGGTTAGGGTTAGGGCTAAGGTTAGGGTTAGGGTTAGGGTTAGGGTTAGGGCTAGGGTTAGGGTTAGGGTTAGGGTTACGGCTAGGGTTAGGGTTAGGGTTAGGTTAGGCTTAGGGTTAGGAGTTAGGGTTAGGGTTTCTATTAGGTTAGTTTTAAGGGCTAAGGTTAGTTTTAGGGTTAAGGTTGGGTTAGGGTTAGGATTAGGGTTAGGGTACGACTTAGGGCTAGGGTTAGGGCTAGGGTTAGGGTTAGGGTTAGGGTTAGGGTTTAGGGTTATGGTTAGGGTTAGGGGTTAGGGGTTAGGGGTTAGGCTTAGGGTTAGCGTTACGGTTAGGGGTTAGGGGTTAGGGTTAGGGCTAAGGTTAGGGTTAGGGTTAGGGTTAGGGTTAGGGCTAGGGTTAGGGTTAGGGTTAGGGTTACGGCTAGGGTTAGGGTTAGGGTTAGGTTAGGCTTAGGGTTAGGAGTTAGGGTTAGGGTTTCTATTAGGTTAGTTTTAAGGGCTAAGGTTAGTTTTAGGGTTAAGGTTGGGTTAGGGTTAGGATTAGGGTTAGGGTACGACTTAGGGCTAGGGTTAGGGCTAGGGTTAGGGTTAGGGTTAGGGTTAGGGTTTAGGGTTATGGTTAGGGTTAGGGGTTAGGGGTTAGGGGTTAGGCTTAGGGTTAGCGTTACGGTTAGGGGTTAGGGGTTAGGGTTAGGGCTAAGGTTAGGGTTAGGGTTAGGGTTAGGGTTAGGGCTAGGGTTAGGGTTAGGGTTAGGGTTACGGCTAGGGTTAGGGTTAGGGTTAGGTTAGGCTTAGGGTTAGGAGTTAGGGTTAGGGTTTCTATTAGGTTAGTTTTAAGGGCTAAGGTTAGTTTTAGGGTTAAGGTTGGGTTAGGGTTAGGATTAGGGTTAGGGTACGACTTAGGGCTAGGGTTAGGGCTAGGGTTAGGGTTAGGGTTAGGGTTAGGGTTTAGGGTTATGGTTAGGGTTAGGGGTTAGGGGTTAGGGGTTAGGCTTAGGGTTAGCGTTACGGTTAGGGGTTAGGGGTTAGGGTTAGGGCTAAGGTTAGGGTTAGGGTTAGGGTTAGGGTTAGGGCTAGGGTTAGGGTTAGGGTTAGGGTTACGGCTAGGGTTAGGGTTAGGGTTAGGTTAGGCTTAGGGTTAGGAGTTAGGGTTAGGGTTTCTATTAGGTTAGTTTTAAGGGCTAAGGTTAGTTTTAGGGTTAAGGTTGGGTTAGGGTTAGGATTAGGGTTAGGGTACGACTTAGGGCTAGGGTTAGGGCTAGGGTTAGGGTTAGGGTTAGGGTTAGGGTTTAGGGTTATGGTTAGGGTTAGGGGTTAGGGGTTAGGGGTTAGGCTTAGGGTTAGCGTTACGGTTAGGGGTTAGGGGTTAGGGTTGGGCTAAGGTTAGGGTTAGGGTTAGGGTTAGGGTTAGGGCTAGGGTTAGGGTTTTACGGCTAGGGTTAGGGTTAGGGTTAGGTTAGGCTTAGGGTTAGGAGTTAGGGTTAGGGTTTCTATTAGGTTAGTTTTAAGGGCTAAGGTTAGTTTTAGGGTTAAGGTTGGGTTAGGGTTAGGATTAGGGTTAGGGTACGACTTAGGGCTAGGGTTAGGGCTAGGGTTAGGGTTAGGGTTAGGGTTAGGGTTTAGGGTTATGGTTAGGGTTAGGGGTTAGGGGTTAGGGGTTAGGCTTAGGGTTAGCGTTACGGTTAGGGGTTAGGGGTTAGGGTTAGGGCTAAGGTTAGGGTTAGGGTTAGGGTTAGGGTTAGGGCTAGGGTTAGGGTTAGGGTTAGGGTTACGGCTAGGGTTAGGGTTAGGGTTAGGTTAGGCTTAGGGTTAGGAGTTAGGGTTAGGGTTTCTATTAGGTTAGTTTTAAGGGCTAAGGTTAGTTTTAGGGTTAAGGTTGGGTTAGGGTTAGGATTAGGGTTAGGGTACGACTTAGGGCTAGGGTTAGGGCTAGGGTTAGGGTTAGGGTTAGGGTTAGGGTTTAGGGTTATGGTTAGGGTTAGGGGTTAGGGGTTAGGGGTTAGGCTTAGGGTTAGCGTTACGGTTAGGGGTTAGGGGTTAGGGTTAGGGCTAAGGTTAGGGTTAGGGTTAGGGTTAGGGTTAGGGCTAGGGTTAGGGTTAGGGTTAGGGTTACGGCTAGGGTTAGGGTTAGGGTTAGGTTAGGCTTAGGGTTAGGAGTTAGGGTTAGGGTTTCTATTAGGTTAGTTTTAAGGGCTAAGGTTAGTTTTAGGGTTAAGGTTGGGTTAGGGTTAGGATTAGGGTTAGGGTACGACTTAGGGCTAGGGTTAGGGCTAGGGTTAGGGTTAGGGTTAGGGTTAGGGTTTAGGGTTATGGTTAGGGTTAGGGGTTAGGGGTTAGGGGTTAGGCTTAGGGTTAGCGTTACGGTTAGGGGTTAGGGGTTAGGGTTAGGGCTAAGGTTAGGGTTAGGGTTAGGGTTAGGGTTAGGGCTAGGGTTAGGGTTAGGGTTAGGGTTACGGCTAGGGTTAGGGTTAGGGTTAGGTTAGGCTTAGGGTTAGGAGTTAGGGTTAGGGTTTCTATTAGGTTAGTTTTAAGGGCTAAGGTTAGTTTTAGGGTTAAGGTTGGGTTAGGGTTAGGATTAGGGTTAGGGTACGACTTAGGGCTAGGGTTAGGGCTAGGGTTAGGGTTAGGGTTAGGGTTAGGGTTTAGGGTTATGGTTAGGGTTAGGGGTTAGGGGTTAGGGGTTAGGCTTAGGGTTAGCGTTACGGTTAGGGGTTAGGGGTTAGGGTTAGGGCTAAGGTTAGGGTTAGGGTTAGGGTTAGGGTTAGGGCTAGGGTTAGGGTTAGGGTTAGGGTTACGGCTAGGGTTAGGGTTAGGGTTAGGTTAGGCTTAGGGTTAGGAGTTAGGGTTAGGGTTTCTATTAGGTTAGTTTTAAGGGCTAAGGTTAGTTTTAGGGTTAAGGTTGGGTTAGGGTTAGGATTAGGGTTAGGGTACGACTTAGGGCTAGGGTTAGGGCTAGGGTTAGGGTTAGGGTTAGGGTTAGGGTTTAGGGTTATGGTTAGGGTTAGGGGTTAGGGGTTAGGGGTTAGGCTTAGGGTTAGCGTTACGGTTAGGGGTTAGGGGTTAGGGTTAGGGCTAAGGTTAGGGTTAGGGTTAGGGTTAGGGTTAGGGCTAGGGTTAGGGTTAGGGTTAGGGTTACGGCTAGGGTTAGGGTTAGGGTTAGGTTAGGCTTAGGGTTAGGAGTTAGGGTTAGGGTTTCTATTAGGTTAGTTTTAAGGGCTAAGGTTAGTTTTAGGGTTAAGGTTGGGTTAGGGTTAGGATTAGGGTTAGGGTACGACTTAGGGCTAGGGTTAGGGCTAGGGTTAGGGTTAGGGTTAGGGTTAGGGTTTAGGGTTATGGTTAGGGTTAGGGGTTAGGGGTTAGGGGTTAGGCTTAGGGTTAGCGTTACGGTTAGGGGTTAGGGGTTAGGGTTAGGGCTAAGGTTAGGGTTAGGGTTAGGGTTAGGGTTAGGGCTAGGGTTAGGGTTAGGGTTAGGGTTACGGCTAGGGTTAGGGTTAGGGTTAGGTTAGGCTTAGGGTTAGGAGTTAGGGTTAGGGTTTCTATTAGGTTAGTTTTAAGGGCTAAGGTTAGTTTTAGGGTTAAGGTTGGGTTAGGGTTAGGATTAGGGTTAGGGTACGACTTAGGGCTAGGGTTAGGGCTAGGGTTAGGGTTAGGGTTAGGGTTAGGGTTTAGGGTTATGGTTAGGGTTAGGGGTTAGGGGTTAGGGGTTAGGCTTAGGGTTAGCGTTACGGTTAGGGGTTAGGGGTTAGGGTTAGGGCTAAGGTTAGGGTTAGGGTTAGGGTTAGGGTTAGGGCTAGGGTTAGGGTTAGGGTTAGGGTTACGGCTAGGGTTAGGGTTAGGGTTAGGTTAGGCTTAGGGTTAGGAGTTAGGGTTAGGGTTTCTATTAGGTTAGTTTTAAGGGCTAAGGTTAGTTTTAGGGTTAAGGTTGGGTTAGGGTTAGGATTAGGGTTAGGGTACGACTTAGGGCTAGGGTTAGGGCTAGGGTTAGGGTTAGGGTTAGGGTTAGGGTTTAGGGTTATGGTTAGGGTTAGGGGTTAGGGGTTAGGGGTTAGGCTTAGGGTTAGCGTTACGGTTAGGGGTTAGGGGTTAGGGTTAGGGCTAAGGTTAGGGTTAGGGTTAGGGTTAGGGTTAGGGCTAGGGTTAGGGTTAGGGTTAGGGTTACGGCTAGGGTTAGGGTTAGGGTTAGGTTAGGCTTAGGGTTAGGAGTTAGGGTTAGGGTTTCTATTAGGTTAGTTTTAAGGGCTAAGGTTAGTTTTAGGGTTAAGGTTGGGTTAGGGTTAGGATTAGGGTTAGGGTACGACTTAGGGCTAGGGTTAGGGCTAGGGTTAGGGTTAGGGTTAGGGTTAGGGTTTAGGGTTATGGTTAGGGTTAGGGGTTAGGGGTTAGGGGTTAGGCTTAGGGTTAGCGTTACGGTTAGGGGTTAGGGGTTAGGGTTAGGGCTAAGGTTAGGGTTAGGGTTAGGGTTAGGGTTAGGGCTAGGGTTAGGGTTAGGGTTAGGGTTACGGCTAGGGTTAGGGTTAGGGTTAGGTTAGGCTTAGGGTTAGGAGTTAGGGTTAGGGTTTCTATTAGGTTAGTTTTAAGGGCTAAGGTTAGTTTTAGGGTTAAGGTTGGGTTAGGGTTAGGATTAGGGTTAGGGTACGACTTAGGGCTAGGGTTAGGGCTAGGGTTAGGGTTAGGGTTAGGGTTAGGGTTTAGGGTTATGGTTAGGGTTAGGGGTTAGGGGTTAGGGGTTAGGCTTAGGGTTAGCGTTACGGTTAGGGGTTAGGGGTTAGGGTTAGGGCTAAGGTTAGGGTTAGGGTTAGGGTTAGGGTTAGGGCTAGGGTTAGGGTTAGGGTTAGGGTTACGGCTAGGGTTAGGGTTAGGGTTAGGTTAGGCTTAGGGTTAGGAGTTAGGGTTAGGGTTTCTATTAGGTTAGTTTTAAGGGCTAAGGTTAGTTTTAGGGTTAAGGTTGGGTTAGGGTTAGGATTAGGGTTAGGGTACGACTTAGGGCTAGGGTTAGGGCTAGGGTTAGGGTTAGGGTTAGGGTTAGGGTTTAGGGTTATGGTTAGGGTTAGGGGTTAGGGGTTAGGGGTTAGGCTTAGGGTTAGCGTTACGGTTAGGGGTTAGGGGTTAGGGTTAGGGCTAAGGTTAGGGTTAGGGTTAGGGTTAGGGTTAGGGCTAGGGTTAGGGTTAGGGTTAGGGTTACGGCTAGGGTTAGGGTTAGGGTTAGGTTAGGCTTAGGGTTAGGAGTTAGGGTTAGGGTTTCTATTAGGTTAGTTTTAAGGGCTAAGGTTAGTTTTAGGGTTAAGGTTGGGTTAGGGTTAGGATTAGGGTTAGGGTACGACTTAGGGCTAGGGTTAGGGCTAGGGTTAGGGTTAGGGTTAGGGTTAGGGTTTAGGGTTATGGTTAGGGTTAGGGGTTAGGGGTTAGGGGTTAGGCTTAGGGTTAGCGTTACGGTTAGGGGTTAGGGGTTAGGGTTAGGGCTAAGGTTAGGGTTAGGGTTAGGGTTAGGGTTAGGGCTAGGGTTAGGGTTAGGGTTAGGGTTACGGCTAGGGTTAGGGTTAGGGTTAGGTTAGGCTTAGGGTTAGGAGTTAGGGTTAGGGTTTCTATTAGGTTAGTTTTAAGGGCTAAGGTTAGTTTTAGGGTTAAGGTTGGGTTAGGGTTAGGATTAGGGTTAGGGTACGACTTAGGGCTAGGGTTAGGGCTAGGGTTAGGGTTAGGGTTAGGGTTAGGGTTTAGGGTTATGGTTAGGGTTAGGGGTTAGGGGTTAGGGGTTAGGCTTAGGGTTAGCGTTACGGTTAGGGGTTAGGGGTTAGGGTTAGGGCTAAGGTTAGGGTTAGGGTTAGGGTTAGGGTTAGGGCTAGGGTTAGGGTTAGGGTTAGGGTTACGGCTAGGGTTAGGGTTAGGGTTAGGTTAGGCTTAGGGTTAGGAGTTAGGGTTAGGGTTTCTATTAGGTTAGTTTTAAGGGCTAAGGTTAGTTTTAGGGTTAAGGTTGGGTTAGGGTTAGGATTAGGGTTAGGGTACGACTTAGGGCTAGGGTTAGGGCTAGGGTTAGGGTTAGGGTTAGGGTTAGGGTTTAGGGTTATGGTTAGGGTTAGGGGTTAGGGGTTAGGGGTTAGGCTTAGGGTTAGCGTTACGGTTAGGGGTTAGGGGTTAGGGTTAGGGCTAAGGTTAGGGTTAGGGTTAGGGTTAGGGTTAGGGCTAGGGTTAGGGTTAGGGTTAGGGTTACGGCTAGGGTTAGGGTTAGGGTTAGGTTAGGCTTAGGGTTAGGAGTTAGGGTTAGGGTTTCTATTAGGTTAGTTTTAAGGGCTAAGGTTAGTTTTAGGGTTAAGGTTGGGTTAGGGTTAGGATTAGGGTTAGGGTACGACTTAGGGCTAGGGTTAGGGCTAGGGTTAGGGTTAGGGTTAGGGTTAGGGTTTAGGGTTATGGTTAGGGTTAGGGGTTAGGGGTTAGGGGTTAGGCTTAGGGTTAGCGTTACGGTTAGGGGTTAGGGGTTAGGGTTAGGGCTAAGGTTAGGGTTAGGGTTAGGGTTAGGGTTAGGGCTAGGGTTAGGGTTAGGGTTAGGGTTACGGCTAGGGTTAGGGTTAGGGTTAGGTTAGGCTTAGGGTTAGGAGTTAGGGTTAGGGTTTCTATTAGGTTAGTTTTAAGGGCTAAGGTTAGTTTTAGGGTTAAGGTTGGGTTAGGGTTAGGATTAGGGTTAGGGTACGACTTAGGGCTAGGGTTAGGGCTAGGGTTAGGGTTAGGGTTAGGGTTAGGGTTTAGGGTTATGGTTAGGGTTAGGGGTTAGGGGTTAGGGGTTAGGCTTAGGGTTAGCGTTACGGTTAGGGGTTAGGGGTTAGGGTTAGGGCTAAGGTTAGGGTTAGGGTTAGGGTTAGGGTTAGGGCTAGGGTTAGGGTTAGGGTTAGGGTTACGGCTAGGGTTAGGGTTAGGGTTAGGTTAGGCTTAGGGTTAGGAGTTAGGGTTAGGGTTTCTATTAGGTTAGTTTTAAGGGCTAAGGTTAGTTTTAGGGTTAAGGTTGGGTTAGGGTTAGGATTAGGGTTAGGGTACGACTTAGGGCTAGGGTTAGGGCTAGGGTTAGGGTTAGGGTTAGGGTTAGGGTTTAGGGTTATGGTTAGGGTTAGGGGTTAGGGGTTAGGGGTTAGGCTTAGGGTTAGCGTTACGGTTAGGGGTTAGGGGTTAGGGTTAGGGCTAAGGTTAGGGTTAGGGTTAGGGTTAGGGTTAGGGCTAGGGTTAGGGTTAGGGTTAGGGTTACGGCTAGGGTTAGGGTTAGGGTTAGGTTAGGCTTAGGGTTAGGAGTTAGGGTTAGGGTTTCTATTAGGTTAGTTTTAAGGGCTAAGGTTAGTTTTAGGGTTAAGGTTGGGTTAGGGTTAGGATTAGGGTTAGGGTACGACTTAGGGCTAGGGTTAGGGCTAGGGTTAGGGTTAGGGTTAGGGTTAGGGTTTAGGGTTATGGTTAGGGTTAGGGGTTAGGGGTTAGGGGTTAGGCTTAGGGTTAGCGTTACGGTTAGGGGTTAGGGGTTAGGGTTAGGGCTAAGGTTAGGGTTAGGGTTAGGGTTAGGGTTAGGGCTAGGGTTAGGGTTAGGGTTAGGGTTACGGCTAGGGTTAGGGTTAGGGTTAGGTTAGGCTTAGGGTTAGGAGTTAGGGTTAGGGTTTCTATTAGGTTAGTTTTAAGGGCTAAGGTTAGTTTTAGGGTTAAGGTTGGGTTAGGGTTAGGATTAGGGTTAGGGTACGACTTAGGGCTAGGGTTAGGGCTAGGGTTAGGGTTAGGGTTAGGGTTAGGGTTTAGGGTTATGGTTAGGGTTAGGGGTTAGGGGTTAGGGGTTAGGCTTAGGGTTAGCGTTACGGTTAGGGGTTAGGGGTTAGGGTTAGGGCTAAGGTTAGGGTTAGGGTTAGGGTTAGGGTTAGGGCTAGGGTTAGGGTTAGGGTTAGGGTTACGGCTAGGGTTAGGGTTAGGGTTAGGTTAGGCTTAGGGTTAGGAGTTAGGGTTAGGGTTTCTATTAGGTTAGTTTTAAGGGCTAAGGTTAGTTTTAGGGTTAAGGTTGGGTTAGGGTTAGGATTAGGGTTAGGGTACGACTTAGGGCTAGGGTTAGGGCTAGGGTTAGGGTTAGGGTTAGGGTTAGGGTTTAGGGTTATGGTTAGGGTTAGGGGTTAGGGGTTAGGGGTTAGGCTTAGGGTTAGCGTTACGGTTAGGGGTTAGGGGTTAGGGTTAGGGCTAAGGTTAGGGTTAGGGTTAGGGTTAGGGTTAGGGCTAGGGTTAGGGTTAGGGTTAGGGTTACGGCTAGGGTTAGGGTTAGGGTTAGGTTAGGCTTAGGGTTAGGAGTTAGGGTTAGGGTTTCTATTAGGTTAGTTTTAAGGGCTAAGGTTAGTTTTAGGGTTAAGGTTGGGTTAGGGTTAGGATTAGGGTTAGGGTACGACTTAGGGCTAGGGTTAGGGCTAGGGTTAGGGTTAGGGTTAGGGTTAGGGTTTAGGGTTATGGTTAGGGTTAGGGGTTAGGGGTTAGGGGTTAGGCTTAGGGTTAGCGTTACGGTTAGGGGTTAGGGGTTAGGGTTAGGGCTAAGGTTAGGGTTAGGGTTAGGGTTAGGGTTAGGGCTAGGGTTAGGGTTAGGGTTAGGGTTACGGCTAGGGTTAGGGTTAGGGTTAGGTTAGGCTTAGGGTTAGGAGTTAGGGTTAGGGTTTCTATTAGGTTAGTTTTAAGGGCTAAGGTTAGTTTTAGGGTTAAGGTTGGGTTAGGGTTAGGATTAGGGTTAGGGTACGACTTAGGGCTAGGGTTAGGGCTAGGGTTAGGGTTAGGGTTAGGGTTAGGGTTTAGGGTTATGGTTAGGGTTAGGGGTTAGGGGTTAGGGGTTAGGCTTAGGGTTAGCGTTACGGTTAGGGGTTAGGGGTTAGGGTTAGGGCTAAGGTTAGGGTTAGGGTTAGGGTTAGGGTTAGGGCTAGGGTTAGGGTTAGGGTTAGGGTTACGGCTAGGGTTAGGGTTAGGGTTAGGTTAGGCTTAGGGTTAGGAGTTAGGGTTAGGGTTTCTATTAGGTTAGTTTTAAGGGCTAAGGTTAGTTTTAGGGTTAAGGTTGGGTTAGGGTTAGGATTAGGGTTAGGGTACGACTTAGGGCTAGGGTTAGGGCTAGGGTTAGGGTTAGGGTTAGGGTTAGGGTTTAGGGTTATGGTTAGGGTTAGGGGTTAGGGGTTAGGGGTTAGGCTTAGGGTTAGCGTTACGGTTAGGGGTTAGGGGTTAGGGTTAGGGCTAAGGTTAGGGTTAGGGTTAGGGTTAGGGTTAGGGCTAGGGTTAGGGTTAGGGTTAGGGTTACGGCTAGGGTTAGGGTTAGGGTTAGGTTAGGCTTAGGGTTAGGAGTTAGGGTTAGGGTTTCTATTAGGTTAGTTTTAAGGGCTAAGGTTAGTTTTAGGGTTAAGGTTGGGTTAGGGTTAGGATTAGGGTTAGGGTACGACTTAGGGCTAGGGTTAGGGCTAGGGTTAGGGTTAGGGTTAGGGTTAGGGTTTAGGGTTATGGTTAGGGTTAGGGGTTAGGGGTTAGGGGTTAGGCTTAGGGTTAGCGTTACGGTTAGGGGTTAGGGGTTAGGGTTAGGGCTAAGGTTAGGGTTAGGGTTAGGGTTAGGGTTAGGGCTAGGGTTAGGGTTAGGGTTAGGGTTACGGCTAGGGTTAGGGTTAGGGTTAGGTTAGGCTTAGGGTTAGGAGTTAGGGTTAGGGTTTCTATTAGGTTAGTTTTAAGGGCTAAGGTTAGTTTTAGGGTTAAGGTTGGGTTAGGGTTAGGATTAGGGTTAGGGTACGACTTAGGGCTAGGGTTAGGGCTAGGGTTAGGGTTAGGGTTAGGGTTAGGGTTTAGGGTTATGGTTAGGGTTAGGGGTTAGGGGTTAGGGGTTAGGCTTAGGGTTAGCGTTACGGTTAGGGGTTAGGGGTTAGGGTTAGGGCTAAGGTTAGGGTTAGGGTTAGGGTTAGGGTTAGGGCTAGGGTTAGGGTTAGGGTTAGGGTTACGGCTAGGGTTAGGGTTAGGGTTAGGTTAGGCTTAGGGTTAGGAGTTAGGGTTAGGGTTTCTATTAGGTTAGTTTTAAGGGCTAAGGTTAGTTTTAGGGTTAAGGTTGGGTTAGGGTTAGGATTAGGGTTAGGGTACGACTTAGGGCTAGGGTTAGGGCTAGGGTTAGGGTTAGGGTTAGGGTTAGGGTTTAGGGTTATGGTTAGGGTTAGGGGTTAGGGGTTAGGGGTTAGGCTTAGGGTTAGCGTTACGGTTAGGGGTTAGGGGTTAGGGTTAGGGCTAAGGTTAGGGTTAGGGTTAGGGTTAGGGTTAGGGCTAGGGTTAGGGTTAGGGTTAGGGTTACGGCTAGGGTTAGGGTTAGGGTTAGGTTAGGCTTAGGGTTAGGAGTTAGGGTTAGGGTTTCTATTAGGTTAGTTTTAAGGGCTAAGGTTAGTTTTAGGGTTAAGGTTGGGTTAGGGTTAGGATTAGGGTTAGGGTACGACTTAGGGCTAGGGTTAGGGCTAGGGTTAGGGTTAGGGTTAGGGTTAGGGTTTAGGGTTATGGTTAGGGTTAGGGGTTAGGGGTTAGGGGTTAGGCTTAGGGTTAGCGTTACGGTTAGGGGTTAGGGGTTAGGGTTAGGGCTAAGGTTAGGGTTAGGGTTAGGGTTAGGGTTAGGGCTAGGGTTAGGGTTAGGGTTAGGGTTACGGCTAGGGTTAGGGTTAGGGTTAGGTTAGGCTTAGGGTTAGGAGTTAGGGTTAGGGTTTCTATTAGGTTAGTTTTAAGGGCTAAGGTTAGTTTTAGGGTTAAGGTTGGGTTAGGGTTAGGATTAGGGTTAGGGTACGACTTAGGGCTAGGGTTAGGGCTAGGGTTAGGGTTAGGGTTAGGGTTAGGGTTTAGGGTTATGGTTAGGGTTAGGGGTTAGGGGTTAGGGGTTAGGCTTAGGGTTAGCGTTACGGTTAGGGGTTAGGGGTTAGGGTTAGGGCTAAGGTTAGGGTTAGGGTTAGGGTTAGGGTTAGGGCTAGGGTTAGGGTTAGGGTTAGGGTTACGGCTAGGGTTAGGGTTAGGGTTAGGTTAGGCTTAGGGTTAGGAGTTAGGGTTAGGGTTTCTATTAGGTTAGTTTTAAGGGCTAAGGTTAGTTTTAGGGTTAAGGTTGGGTTAGGGTTAGGATTAGGGTTAGGGTACGACTTAGGGCTAGGGTTAGGGCTAGGGTTAGGGTTAGGGTTAGGGTTAGGGTTTAGGGTTATGGTTAGGGTTAGGGGTTAGGGGTTAGGGGTTAGGCTTAGGGTTAGCGTTACGGTTAGGGGTTAGGGGTTAGGGTTAGGGCTAAGGTTAGGGTTAGGGTTAGGGTTAGGGTTAGGGCTAGGGTTAGGGTTAGGGTTAGGGTTACGGCTAGGGTTAGGGTTAGGGTTAGGTTAGGCTTAGGGTTAGGAGTTAGGGTTAGGGTTTCTATTAGGTTAGTTTTAAGGGCTAAGGTTAGTTTTAGGGTTAAGGTTGGGTTAGGGTTAGGATTAGGGTTAGGGTACGACTTAGGGCTAGGGTTAGGGCTAGGGTTAGGGTTAGGGTTAGGGTTAGGGTTTAGGGTTATGGTTAGGGTTAGGGGTTAGGGGTTAGGGGTTAGGCTTAGGGTTAGCGTTACGGTTAGGGGTTAGGGGTTAGGGTTAGGGCTAAGGCTTAGGGTTAGGGTTAGGGTTAGGGTTAGGGCTAGGGTTAGGGTTAGGGTTAGGGTTACGGCTAGGGTTAGGGTTAGGGTTAGGTTAGGCTTAGGGTTAGGAGTTAGGGTTAGGGTTTCTATTAGGTTAGTTTTAAGGGCTAAGGTTAGTTTTAGGGTTAAGGTTGGGTTAGGGTTAGGATTAGGGTTAGGGTACGACTTAGGGCTAGGGTTAGGGCTAGGGTTAGGGTTAGGGTTAGGGTTAGGGTTTAGGGTTATGGTTAGGGTTAGGGGTTAGGGGTTAGGGGTTAGGCTTAGGGTTAGCGTTACGGTTAGGGGTTAGGGGTTAGGGTTAGGGCTAAGGTTAGGGTTAGGGTTAGGGTTAGGGTTAGGGCTAGGGTTAGGGTTAGGGTTAGGGTTACGGCTAGGGTTAGGGTTAGGGTTAGGTTAGGCTTAGGGTTAGGAGTTAGGGTTAGGGTTTCTATTAGGTTAGTTTTAAGGGCTAAGGTTAGTTTTAGGGTTAAGGTTGGGTTAGGGTTAGGATTAGGGTTAGGGTACGACTTAGGGCTAGGGTTAGGGCTAGGGTTAGGGTTAGGGTTAGGGTTAGGGTTTAGGGTTATGGTTAGGGTTAGGGGTTAGGGGTTAGGGGTTAGGCTTAGGGTTAGCGTTACGGTTAGGGGTTAGGGGTTAGGGTTAGGGCTAAGGTTAGGGTTAGGGTTAGGGTTAGGGTTAGGGCTAGGGTTAGGGTTAGGGTTAGGGTTACGGCTAGGGTTAGGGTTAGGGTTAGGTTAGGCTTAGGGTTAGGAGTTAGGGTTAGGGTTTCTATTAGGTTAGTTTTAAGGGCTAAGGTTAGTTTTAGGGTTAAGGTTGGGTTAGGGTTAGGATTAGGGTTAGGGTACGACTTAGGGCTAGGGTTAGGGCTAGGGTTAGGGTTAGGGTTAGGGTTAGGGTTTAGGGTTATGGTTAGGGTTAGGGGTTAGGGGTTAGGGGTTAGGCTTAGGGTTAGCGTTACGGTTAGGGGTTAGGGGTTAGGGTTAGGGCTAAGGTTAGGGTTAGGGTTAGGGTTAGGGTTAGGGCTAGGGTTAGGGTTAGGGTTAGGGTTACGGCTAGGGTTAGGGTTAGGGTTAGGTTAGGCTTAGGGTTAGGAGTTAGGGTTAGGGTTTCTATTAGGTTAGTTTTAAGGGCTAAGGTTAGTTTTAGGGTTAAGGTTGGGTTAGGGTTAGGATTAGGGTTAGGGTACGACTTAGGGCTAGGGTTAGGGCTAGGGTTAGGGTTAGGGTTAGGGTTAGGGTTTAGGGTTATGGTTAGGGTTAGGGGTTAGGGGTTAGGGGTTAGGCTTAGGGTTAGCGTTACGGTTAGGGGTTAGGGGTTAGGGTTAGGGCTAAGGTTAGGGTTAGGGTTAGGGTTAGGGTTAGGGCTAGGGTTAGGGTTAGGGTTAGGGTTACGGCTAGGGTTAGGGTTAGGGTTAGGTTAGGCTTAGGGTTAGGAGTTAGGGTTAGGGTTTCTATTAGGTTAGTTTTAAGGGCTAAGGTTAGTTTTAGGGTTAAGGTTGGGTTAGGGTTAGGATTAGGGTTAGGGTACGACTTAGGGCTAGGGTTAGGGCTAGGGTTAGGGTTAGGGTTAGGGTTAGGGTTTAGGGTTATGGTTAGGGTTAGGGGTTAGGGGTTAGGGGTTAGGCTTAGGGTTAGCGTTACGGTTAGGGGTTAGGGGTTAGGGTTAGGGCTAAGGTTAGGGTTAGGGTTAGGGTTAGGGTTAGGGCTAGGGTTAGGGTTAGGGTTAGGGTTACGGCTAGGGTTAGGGTTAGGGTTAGGTTAGGCTTAGGGTTAGGAGTTAGGGTTAGGGTTTCTATTAGGTTAGTTTTAAGGGCTAAGGTTAGTTTTAGGGTTAAGGTTGGGTTAGGGTTAGGATTAGGGTTAGGGTACGACTTAGGGCTAGGGTTAGGGCTAGGGTTAGGGTTAGGGTTAGGGTTAGGGTTTAGGGTTATGGTTAGGGTTAGGGGTTAGGGGTTAGGGGTTAGGCTTAGGGTTAGCGTTACGGTTAGGGGTTAGGGGTTAGGGTTAGGGCTAAGGTTAGGGTTAGGGTTAGGGTTAGGGTTAGGGCTAGGGTTAGGGTTAGGGTTAGGGTTACGGCTAGGGTTAGGGTTAGGGTTAGGTTAGGCTTAGGGTTAGGAGTTAGGGTTAGGGTTTCTATTAGGTTAGTTTTAAGGGCTAAGGTTAGTTTTAGGGTTAAGGTTGGGTTAGGGTTAGGATTAGGGTTAGGGTACGACTTAGGGCTAGGGTTAGGGCTAGGGTTAGGGTTAGGGTTAGGGTTAGGGTTTAGGGTTATGGTTAGGGTTAGGGGTTAGGGGTTAGGGGTTAGGCTTAGGGTTAGCGTTACGGTTAGGGGTTAGGGGTTAGGGTTAGGGCTAAGGTTAGGGTTAGGGTTAGGGTTAGGGTTAGGGCTAGGGTTAGGGTTAGGGTTAGGGTTACGGCTAGGGTTAGGGTTAGGGTTAGGTTAGGCTTAGGGTTAGGAGTTAGGGTTAGGGTTTCTATTAGGTTAGTTTTAAGGGCTAAGGTTAGTTTTAGGGTTAAGGTTGGGTTAGGGTTAGGATTAGGGTTAGGGTACGACTTAGGGCTAGGGTTAGGGCTAGGGTTAGGGTTAGGGTTAGGGTTAGGGTTTAGGGTTATGGTTAGGGTTAGGGGTTAGGGGTTAGGGGTTAGGCTTAGGGTTAGCGTTACGGTTAGGGGTTAGGGGTTAGGGTTAGGGCTAAGGTTAGGGTTAGGGTTAGGGTTAGGGTTAGGGCTAGGGTTAGGGTTAGGGTTAGGGTTACGGCTAGGGTTAGGGTTAGGGTTAGGTTAGGCTTAGGGTTAGGAGTTAGGGTTAGGGTTTCTATTAGGTTAGTTTTAAGGGCTAAGGTTAGTTTTAGGGTTAAGGTTGGGTTAGGGTTAGGATTAGGGTTAGGGTACGACTTAGGGCTAGGGTTAGGGCTAGGGTTAGGGTTAGGGTTAGGGTTAGGGTTTAGGGTTATGGTTAGGGTTAGGGGTTAGGGGTTAGGGGTTAGGCTTAGGGTTAGCGTTACGGTTAGGGGTTAGGGGTTAGGGTTAGGGCTAAGGTTAGGGTTAGGGTTAGGGTTAGGGTTAGGGCTAGGGTTAGGGTTAGGGTTAGGGTTACGGCTAGGGTTAGGGTTAGGGTTAGGTTAGGCTTAGGGTTAGGAGTTAGGGTTAGGGTTTCTATTAGGTTAGTTTTAAGGGCTAAGGTTAGTTTTAGGGTTAAGGTTGGGTTAGGGTTAGGATTAGGGTTAGGGTACGACTTAGGGCTAGGGTTAGGGCTAGGGTTAGGGTTAGGGTTAGGGTTAGGGTTTAGGGTTATGGTTAGGGTTAGGGGTTAGGGGTTAGGGGTTAGGCTTAGGGTTAGCGTTACGGTTAGGGGTTAGGGGTTAGGGTTAGGGCTAAGGTTAGGGTTAGGGTTAGGGTTAGGGTTAGGGCTAGGGTTAGGGTTAGGGTTAGGGTTACGGCTAGGGTTAGGGTTAGGGTTAGGTTAGGCTTAGGGTTAGGAGTTAGGGTTAGGGTTTCTATTAGGTTAGTTTTAAGGGCTAAGGTTAGTTTTAGGGTTAAGGTTGGGTTAGGGTTAGGATTAGGGTTAGGGTACGACTTAGGGCTAGGGTTAGGGCTAGGGTTAGGGTTAGGGTTAGGGTTAGGGTTTAGGGTTATGGTTAGGGTTAGGGGTTAGGGGTTAGGGGTTAGGCTTAGGGTTAGCGTTACGGTTAGGGGTTAGGGGTTAGGGTTAGGGCTAAGGTTAGGGTTAGGGTTAGGGTTAGGGTTAGGGCTAGGGTTAGGGTTAGGGTTAGGGTTACGGCTAGGGTTAGGGTTAGGGTTAGGTTAGGCTTAGGGTTAGGAGTTAGGGTTAGGGTTTCTATTAGGTTAGTTTTAAGGGCTAAGGTTAGTTTTAGGGTTAAGGTTGGGTTAGGGTTAGGATTAGGGTTAGGGTACGACTTAGGGCTAGGGTTAGGGCTAGGGTTAGGGTTAGGGTTAGGGTTAGGGTTTAGGGTTATGGTTAGGGTTAGGGGTTAGGGGTTAGGGGTTAGGCTTAGGGTTAGCGTTACGGTTAGGGGTTAGGGGTTAGGGTTAGGGCTAAGGTTAGGGTTAGGGTTAGGGTTAGGGTTAGGGCTAGGGTTAGGGTTAGGGTTAGGGTTACGGCTAGGGTTAGGGTTAGGGTTAGGTTAGGCTTAGGGTTAGGAGTTAGGGTTAGGGTTTCTATTAGGTTAGTTTTAAGGGCTAAGGTTAGTTTTAGGGTTAAGGTTGGGTTAGGGTTAGGATTAGGGTTAGGGTACGACTTAGGGCTAGGGTTAGGGCTAGGGTTAGGGTTAGGGTTAGGGTTAGGGTTTAGGGTTATGGTTAGGGTTAGGGGTTAGGGGTTAGGGGTTAGGCTTAGGGTTAGCGTTACGGTTAGGGGTTAGGGGTTAGGGTTAGGGCTAAGGTTAGGGTTAGGGTTAGGGTTAGGGTTAGGGCTAGGGTTAGGGTTAGGGTTAGGGTTACGGCTAGGGTTAGGGTTAGGGTTAGGTTAGGCTTAGGGTTAGGAGTTAGGGTTAGGGTTTCTATTAGGTTAGTTTTAAGGGCTAAGGTTAGTTTTAGGGTTAAGGTTGGGTTAGGGTTAGGATTAGGGTTAGGGTACGACTTAGGGCTAGGGTTAGGGCTAGGGTTAGGGTTAGGGTTAGGGTTAGGGTTTAGGGTTATGGTTAGGGTTAGGGGTTAGGGGTTAGGGGTTAGGCTTAGGGTTAGCGTTACGGTTAGGGGTTAGGGGTTAGGGTTAGGGCTAAGGTTAGGGTTAGGGTTAGGGTTAGGGTTAGGGCTAGGGTTAGGGTTAGGGTTAGGGTTACGGCTAGGGTTAGGGTTAGGGTTAGGTTAGGCTTAGGGTTAGGAGTTAGGGTTAGGGTTTCTATTAGGTTAGTTTTAAGGGCTAAGGTTAGTTTTAGGGTTAAGGTTGGGTTAGGGTTAGGATTAGGGTTAGGGTACGACTTAGGGCTAGGGTTAGGGCTAGGGTTAGGGTTAGGGTTAGGGTTAGGGTTTAGGGTTATGGTTAGGGTTAGGGGTTAGGGGTTAGGGGTTAGGCTTAGGGTTAGCGTTACGGTTAGGGGTTAGGGGTTAGGGTTAGGGCTAAGGTTAGGGTTAGGGTTAGGGTTAGGGTTAGGGCTAGGGTTAGGGTTAGGGTTAGGGTTACGGCTAGGGTTAGGGTTAGGGTTAGGTTAGGCTTAGGGTTAGGAGTTAGGGTTAGGGTTTCTATTAGGTTAGTTTTAAGGGCTAAGGTTAGTTTTAGGGTTAAGGTTGGGTTAGGGTTAGGATTAGGGTTAGGGTACGACTTAGGGCTAGGGTTAGGGCTAGGGTTAGGGTTAGGGTTAGGGTTAGGGTTTAGGGTTATGGTTAGGGTTAGGGGTTAGGGGTTAGGGGTTAGGCTTAGGGTTAGCGTTACGGTTAGGGGTTAGGGGTTAGGGTTAGGGCTAAGGTTAGGGTTAGGGTTAGGGTTAGGGTTAGGGCTAGGGTTAGGGTTAGGGTTAGGGTTACGGCTAGGGTTAGGGTTAGGGTTAGGTTAGGCTTAGGGTTAGGAGTTAGGGTTAGGGTTTCTATTAGGTTAGTTTTAAGGGCTAAGGTTAGTTTTAGGGTTAAGGTTGGGTTAGGGTTAGGATTAGGGTTAGGGTACGACTTAGGGCTAGGGTTAGGGCTAGGGTTAGGGTTAGGGTTAGGGTTAGGGTTTAGGGTTATGGTTAGGGTTAGGGGTTAGGGGTTAGGGGTTAGGCTTAGGGTTAGCGTTACGGTTAGGGGTTAGGGGTTAGGGTTAGGGCTAAGGTTAGGGTTAGGGTTAGGGTTAGGGTTAGGGCTAGGGTTAGGGTTAGGGTTAGGGTTACGGCTAGGGTTAGGGTTAGGGTTAGGTTAGGCTTAGGGTTAGGAGTTAGGGTTAGGGTTTCTATTAGGTTAGTTTTAAGGGCTAAGGTTAGTTTTAGGCTTAAGGTTGGGTTAGGGTTAGGATTAGGGTTAGGGTACGACTTAGGGCTAGGGTTAGGGCTAGGGTTAGGGTTAGGGTTAGGGTTAGGGTTTAGGGTTATGGTTAGGGTTAGGGGTTAGGGGTTAGGGGTTAGGCTTAGGGTTAGCGTTACGGTTAGGGGTTAGGGGTTAGGGTTAGGGCTAAGGTTAGGGTTAGGGTTAGGGTTAGGGTTAGGGCTAGGGTTAGGGTTAGGGTTAGGGTTACGGCTAGGGTTAGGGTTAGGGTTAGGTTAGGCTTAGGGTTAGGAGTTAGGGTTAGGGTTTCTATTAGGTTAGTTTTAAGGGCTAAGGTTAGTTTTAGGGTTAAGGTTGGGTTAGGGTTAGGATTAGGGTTAGGGTACGACTTAGGGCTAGGGTTAGGGCTAGGGTTAGGGTTAGGGTTAGGGTTAGGGTTTAGGGTTATGGTTAGGGTTAGGGGTTAGGGGTTAGGGGTTAGGCTTAGGGTTAGCGTTACGGTTAGGGGTTAGGGGTTAGGGTTAGGGCTAAGGTTAGGGTTAGGGTTAGGGTTAGGGTTAGGGCTAGGGTTAGGGTTAGGGTTAGGGTTACGGCTAGGGTTAGGGTTAGGGTTAGGTTAGGCTTAGGGTTAGGAGTTAGGGTTAGGGTTTCTATTAGGTTAGTTTTAAGGGCTAAGGTTAGTTTTAGGGTTAAGGTTGGGTTAGGGTTAGGATTAGGGTTAGGGTACGACTTAGGGCTAGGGTTAGGGCTAGGGTTAGGGTTAGGGTTAGGGTTAGGGTTTAGGGTTATGGTTAGGGTTAGGGGTTAGGGGTTAGGGGTTAGGCTTAGGGTTAGCGTTACGGTTAGGGGTTAGGGGTTAGGGTTAGGGCTAAGGTTAGGGTTAGGGTTAGGGTTAGGGTTAGGGCTAGGGTTAGGGTTAGGGTTAGGGTTACGGCTAGGGTTAGGGTTAGGGTTAGGTTAGGCTTAGGGTTAGGAGTTAGGGTTAGGGTTTCTATTAGGTTAGTTTTAAGGGCTAAGGTTAGTTTTAGGGTTAAGGTTGGGTTAGGGTTAGGATTAGGGTTAGGGTACGACTTAGGGCTAGGGTTAGGGCTAGGGTTAGGGTTAGGGTTAGGGTTAGGGTTTAGGGTTATGGTTAGGGTTAGGGGTTAGGGGTTAGGGGTTAGGCTTAGGGTTAGCGTTACGGTTAGGGGTTAGGGGTTAGGGTTAGGGCTAAGGTTAGGGTTAGGGTTAGGGTTAGGGTTAGGGCTAGGGTTAGGGTTAGGGTTAGGGTTACGGCTAGGGTTAGGGTTAGGGTTAGGTTAGGCTTAGGGTTAGGAGTTAGGGTTAGGGTTTCTATTAGGTTAGTTTTAAGGGCTAAGGTTAGTTTTAGGGTTAAGGTTGGGTTAGGGTTAGGATTAGGGTTAGGGTACGACTTAGGGCTAGGGTTAGGGCTAGGGTTAGGGTTAGGGTTAGGGTTAGGGTTTAGGGTTATGGTTAGGGTTAGGGGTTAGGGGTTAGGGGTTAGGCTTAGGGTTAGCGTTACGGTTAGGGGTTAGGGGTTAGGGTTAGGGCTAAGGTTAGGGTTAGGGTTAGGGTTAGGGTTAGGGCTAGGGTTAGGGTTAGGGTTAGGGTTACGGCTAGGGTTAGGGTTAGGGTTAGGTTAGGCTTAGGGTTAGGAGTTAGGGTTAGGGTTTCTATTAGGTTAGTTTTAAGGGCTAAGGTTAGTTTTAGGGTTAAGGTTGGGTTAGGGTTAGGATTAGGGTTAGGGTACGACTTAGGGCTAGGGTTAGGGCTAGGGTTAGGGTTAGGGTTAGGGTTAGGGTTTAGGGTTATGGTTAGGGTTAGGGGTTAGGGGTTAGGGGTTAGGCTTAGGGTTAGCGTTACGGTTAGGGGTTAGGGGTTAGGGTTAGGGCTAAGGTTAGGGTTAGGGTTAGGGTTAGGGTTAGGGCTAGGGTTAGGGTTAGGGTTAGGGTTACGGCTAGGGTTAGGGTTAGGGTTAGGTTAGGCTTAGGGTTAGGAGTTAGGGTTAGGGTTTCTATTAGGTTAGTTTTAAGGGCTAAGGTTAGTTTTAGGGTTAAGGTTGGGTTAGGGTTAGGATTAGGGTTAGGGTACGACTTAGGGCTAGGGTTAGGGCTAGGGTTAGGGTTAGGGTTAGGGTTAGGGTTTAGGGTTATGGTTAGGGTTAGGGGTTAGGGGTTAGGGGTTAGGCTTAGGGTTAGCGTTACGGTTAGGGGTTAGGGGTTAGGGTTAGGGCTAAGGTTAGGGTTAGGGTTAGGGTTAGGGTTAGGGCTAGGGTTAGGGTTAGGGTGGGCTAAGGTTAGGTTAGGGTTAGGGTTAGGGTTAGGGCTAGGGTTAGGGTTAGGGTTAGGGTTACGGCTAGGGTTAGGGTTAGGGTTAGGTTAGGCTTAGGGTTAGGAGTTAGGGTTAGGGTTTCTATTAGGTTAGTTTTAAGGGCTAAGGTTAGTTTTAGGGTTAAGGTTGGGTTAGGGTTAGGATTAGGGTTAGGGTCGGTTAGGGTTAGGGTTAGGGGTTAGGGGTTAGGGGTTAGGCTTAGGGTTAGCGTTACGGTTAGGGGTTAGGGGTTAGGGTTAGGGCTAAGGTTAGGGTTAGGGTTAGGGTTAGGGTTAGGACTAGGGTTAGGGTTAGGGTTAGGGTTACGGCTAGGGTTAGGGTTAGGGTTAGGGCTAGGGTTAGGGTTAGGGTTAGGGTTACGGCTAGGGTTAGGGTTAGGGTTAGGTTAGGCTTAGGGTTAGGAGTTAGGGTTAGGGTTTCTATTAGGTTAGTTTTAAGGGCTAAGGTTAGTTTTAGGGTTAAGGTTGGGTTAGGGTTAGGATTAGGGTTAGGGTACGACTTAGGGCTAGGGTTAGGGCTAGGGTTAGGGTTAGGGTTAGGGTTAGGGTTTAGGGTTATGGTTAGGGTTAGGGGTTAGGGGTTAGGGGTTAGGCTTAGGGTTAGCGTTACGGTTAGGGGTTAGGGGTTAGGGTTAGGGCTAAGGTTAGGGTTAGGGTTAGGGTTAGGGTTAGGGCTAGGGTTAGGGTTAGGGTTAGGGTTACGGCTAGGGTTAGGGTTAGGGTTAGGTTAGGCTTAGGGTTAGGAGTTAGGGTTAGGGTTTCTATTAGGTTAGTTTTAAGGGCTAAGGTTAGTTTTAGGGTTAAGGTTGGGTTAGGGTTAGGGTACGACTTAGGGCTAGGGTTAGGGCTAGGGTTAGGGTTAGGGTTAGGGTTAGGGTTTAGGGTTATGGTTAGGGTTAGGGGTTAGGGGTTAGGGGTTAGGCTTAGGGTTAGCGTTACGGTTAGGGGTTAGGGGTTAGGGTTAGGGCTAAGGTTAGGGTTAGGGTTAGGGTTAGGGTTAGGGCTAGGGTTAGGGTTAGGGTTAGGGTTACGGCTAGGGTTAGGGTTAGGGTTAGGTTAGGCTTAGGGTTAGGAGTTAGGGTTAGGGTTTCTATTAGGTTAGTTTTAAGGGCTAAGGTTAGTTTTAGGGTTAAGGTTGGGTTAGGGTTAGGATTAGGGTTAGGGTACGACTTAGGGCTAGGGTTAGGGCTAGGGTTAGGGTTAGGGTTAGGGTTAGGGTTTAGGGTTATGGTTAGGGTTAGGGGTTAGGGGTTAGGGGTTAGGCTTAGGGTTAGCGTTACGGTTAGGGGTTAGGGGTTAGGGTTAGGGCTAAGGTTAGGGGTAGGGTTAGGGTTAGGGTTAGGGCTAGGGTTAGGGTTAGGGTTAGGGTTACGGCTAGGGTTAGGGTTAGGGTTAGGTTAGGCTTAGGGTTAGGAGTTAGGGTTAGGGTTTCTATTAGGTTAGTTTTAAGGGCTAAGGTTAGTTTTAGGGTTAAGGTTGGGTTAGGGTTAGGATTAGGGTTAGGGTACGACTTAGGGCTAGGGTTAGGGCTAGGGTTAGGGTTAGGGTTAGGGTTTAGGGTTATGGTTAGGGTTAGGGGTTAGGGGTTAGGGGTTAGGCTTAGGGTTAGCGTTACGGTTAGGGGTTAGGGGTTAGGGTTAGGGCTAAGGTTAGGGTTAGGGTTAGGGTTAGGGTTAGGGTTAGGGCTAGGGTTAGGGTTAGGGTTAGGGTTACGGCTAGGGTTAGGGTTAGGGTTAGGTTAGGCTTAGGGTTAGGAGTTAGGGTTAGGGTTTCTATTAGGTTAGTTTTAAGGGCTAAGGTTAGTTTTAGGGTTAAGGTTGGGTTAGGGTTAGGATTAGGGTTAGGGTACGACTTAGGGCTAGGGTTAGGGCTAGGGTTAGGGTTAGGGTTAGGGTTAGGGTTTAGGGTTATGGTTAGGGTTAGGGGTTAGGGGTTAGGGGTTAGGCTTAGGGTTAGCGTTACGGTTAGGGGTAGGGGTTAGGGTTAGGGCTAAGGTTAGGGTTAGGGTTAGGGTTAGGGTTAGGGCTAGGGTTAGGGTTAGGGTTAGGGTTACGGCTAGGGTTAGGGTTAGGGTTAGGGTTAGGGTTAGGGTTAGGGGTTAGGGGTTAGGGGTTAGGGGTTAGGCTTAGGGTTAGCGTTACGGTTAGGGGTTAGGGGTTAGGGTTAGGGCTAAGGTTAGGGTCAGGGTTAGGGCTAGGGTTAGGGTTAGGGTTAGGGTTACGGCTAGGGTTAGGGTTAGGGTTAGGTTAGGCTTAGGGTTAGGAGTTAGGGTTAGGGTTTCTATTAGGTTAGTTTTAAGGGCTAAGGTTAGTTTTAGGGTTAAGGTTGGGTTAGGGTTAGGATTAGGGTTAGGGTACGACTTAGGGCTAGGGTTAGGGCTAGGGTTAGGGTTAGGGTTAGGGTTAGGGTTTAGGGTTATGGTTAGGGTTAAGGGGTTAGGGGTTAGGCTTAGGGTTAGCGTTACGGTTAGGGGTTAGGGGTTAGGGTTAGGGCTAAGGTTAGGGTTAGGGTTAGGGTTAGGGTTAGGGCTAGGGTTAGGGTTAGGGTTAGGGTTACGGCTAGGGTTAGGGTTAGGGTTAGGTTAGGCTTAGGGTTAGGAGTTAGGGTTAGGGTTTCTATTAGGTTAGTTTTAAGGGCTAAGGTTAGTTTTAGGGTTAAGGTTGGGTTAGGGTTAGGATTAGGGTTAGGGTACGACTTAGGGCTAGGGTTAGGGCTAGGGTTAGGGTTAGGGTTAGGGTTAGGGTTTAGGGTTATGGTTAGGGTTAGGGGTTAGGGGTTAGGGGTTAGGCTTAGGGTTAGCGTTACGGTTAGGGGTTAGGGGTTAGGGTTAGGGCTAAGGTTAGGGTTAGGGTTAGGGTTAGGGTTAGGGCTAGGGTTAGGGTTAGGGTTAGGGTTACGGCTAGGGTTAGGGTTAGGGTTAGGTTAGGCTTAGGGTTAGGAGTTAGGGTTAGGGTTTCTATTAGGTTAGTTTTAAGGGCTAAGGTTAGTTTTAGGGTTAAGGTTGGGTTAGGGTTAGGATTAGGGTTAGGGTACGACTTAGGGCTAGGGTTAGGGCTAGGGTTAGGGTTAGGGTTAGGGTTAGGGTTTAGGGTTATGGTTAGGGTTAGGGGTTAGGGGTTAGGGGTTAGGCTTAGGGTTAGCGTTACGGTTAGGGGTTAGGGGTTAGGGTTAGGGCTAAGGTTAGGGTTAGGGTTAGGGTTAGGGTTAGGGCTAGGGTTAGGGTTAGGGTTAGGGTTACGGCTAGGGTTAGGGTTAGGGTTAGGGTTAGGGTTAGGGTTAGGGGTTAGGGGTTAGGGGTTAGGCTTAGGGTTAGCGTTACGGTTAGGGGTTAGGGGTTAGGGTTAGGGCTAAGGTTAGGGTTAGGGTTAGGGCTAGGGTTAGGGTTAGGGTTAGGGTTACGGCTAGGGTTAGGGTTAGGGTTAGGTTAGGCTTAGGGTTAGGAGTTAGGGTTAGGGTTTCTATTAGGTTAGTTTTAAGGGCTAAGGTTAGTTTTAGGGTTAAGGTTGGGTTAGGGTTAGGATTAGGGTTAGGGTACGACTTAGGGCTAGGGTTAGGGCTAGGGTTAGGGTTAGGGTTAGGGTTAGGGTTTAGGGTTATGGTTAGGGTTAGGGGTTAGGGGTTAGGGGTTAGGCTTAGGGTTAGCGTTACGGTTAGGGGTTAGGGGTTAGGGTTAGGGCTAAGGTTAGGGTTAGGGTTAGGGTTAGGGTTAGGGCTAGGGTTAGGGTTAGGGTTAGGGTTACGGCTAGGGTTAGGGTTAGGGTTAGGTTAGGCTTAGGGTTAGGAGTTAGGGTTAGGGTTTCTATTAGGTTAGTTTTAAGGGCTAAGGTTAGTTTTAGGGTTAAGGTTGGGTTAGGGTTAGGATTAGGGTTAGGGTACGACTTAGGGCTAGGGTTAGGGCTAGGGTTAGGGTTAGGGTTAGGGTTAGGGTTTAGGGTTATGGTTAGGGTTAGGGGTTAGGGGTTAGGGGTTAGGCTTAGGGTTAGCGTTACGGTTAGGGGTTAGGGGTTAGGGTTAGGGCTAAGGTTAGGGTTAGGGTTAGGGTTAGGGTTAGGGCTAGGGTTAGGGTTAGGGTTAGGGTTACGGCTAGGGTTAGGGTTAGGGTTAGGTTAGGCTTAGGGTTAGGAGTTAGGGTTAGGGTTTCTATTAGGTTAGTTTTAAGGGCTAAGGTTAGTTTTAGGGTTAAGGTTGGGTTAGGGTTAGGATTAGGGTTAGGGTACGACTTAGGGCTAGGGTTAGGGCTAGGGTTAGGGTTAGGGTTAGGGTTAGGGTTTAGGGTTATGGTTAGGGTTAGGGGTTAGGGGTTAGGGGTTAGGCTTAGGGTTAGCGTTACGGTTAGGGGTTAGGGGTTAGGGTTAGGGCTAAGGTTAGGGTTAGGGTTAGGGTTAGGGTTAGGGCTAGGGTTAGGGTTAGGGTTAGGGTTACGGCTAGGGTTAGGGTTAGGGTTAGGTTAGGCTTAGGGTTAGGAGTTAGGGTTAGGGTTTCTATTAGGTTAGTTTTAAGGGCTAAGGTTAGTTTTAGGGTTAAGGTTGGGTTAGGGTTAGGATTAGGGTTAGGGTACGACTTAGGGCTAGGGTTAGGGCTAGGGTTAGGGTTAGGGTTAGGGTTAGGGTTTAGGGTTATGGTTAGGGTTAGGGGTTAGGGGTTAGGGGTTAGGCTTAGGGTTAGCGTTACGGTTAGGGGTTAGGGGTTAGGGTTAGGGCTAAGGTTAGGGTTAGGGTTAGGGTTAGGGTTAGGGCTAGGGTTAGGGTTAGGGTTAGGGTTACGGCTAGGGTTAGGGTTAGGGTTAGGTTAGGCTTAGGGTTAGGAGTTAGGGTTAGGGTTTCTATTAGGTTAGTTTTAAGGGCTAAGGTTAGTTTTAGGGTTAAGGTTGGGTTAGGGTTAGGATTAGGGTTAGGGTACGACTTAGGGCTAGGGTTAGGGCTAGGGTTAGGGTTAGGGTTAGGGTTAGGGTTTAGGGTTATGGTTAGGGTTAGGGGTTAGGGGTTAGGGGTTAGGCTTAGGGTTAGCGTTACGGTTAGGGGTTAGGGGTTAGGGTTAGGGCTAAGGTTAGGGTTAGGGTTAGGGTTAGGGTTAGGGCTAGGGTTAGGGTTAGGGTTAGGGTTACGGCTAGGGTTAGGGTTAGGGTTAGGTTAGGCTTAGGGTTAGGAGTTAGGGTTAGGGTTTCTATTAGGTTAGTTTTAAGGGCTAAGGTTAGTTTTAGGGTTAAGGTTGGGTTAGGGTTAGGATTAGGGTTAGGGTACGACTTAGGGCTAGGGTTAGGGCTAGGGTTAGGGTTAGGGTTAGGGTTAGGGTTTAGGGTTATGGTTAGGGTTAGGGGTTAGGGGTTAGGGGTTAGGCTTAGGGTTAGCGTTACGGTTAGGGGTTAGGGGTTAGGGTTAGGGCTAAGGTTAGGGTTAGGGTTAGGGTTAGGGTTAGGGCTAGGGTTAGGGTTAGGGTTAGGGTTACGGCTAGGGTTAGGGTTAGGGTTAGGTTAGGCTTAGGGTTAGGAGTTAGGGTTAGGGTTTCTATTAGGTTAGTTTTAAGGGCTAAGGTTAGTTTTAGGGTTAAGGTTGGGTTAGGGTTAGGATTAGGGTTAGGGTACGACTTAGGGCTAGGGTTAGGGCTAGGGTTAGGGTTAGGGTTAGGGTTAGGGTTTAGGGTTATGGTTAGGGTTAGGGGTTAGGGGTTAGGGGTTAGGCTTAGGGTTAGCGTTACGGTTAGGGGTTAGGGGTTAGGGTTAGGGCTAAGGTTAGGGTTAGGGTTAGGGTTAGGGTTAGGGCTAGGGTTAGGGTTAGGGTTAGGGTTACGGCTAGGGTTAGGGTTAGGGTTAGGTTAGGCTTAGGGTTAGGAGTTAGGGTTAGGGTTTCTATTAGGTTAGTTTTAAGGGCTAAGGTTAGTTTTAGGGTTAAGGTTGGGTTAGGGTTAGGATTAGGGTTAGGGTACGACTTAGGGCTAGGGTTAGGGCTAGGGTTAGGGTTAGGGTTAGGGTTAGGGTTTAGGGTTATGGTTAGGGTTAGGGGTTAGGGGTTAGGGGTTAGGCTTAGGGTTAGCGTTACGGTTAGGGGTTAGGGGTTAGGGTTAGGGCTAAGGTTAGGGTTAGGGTTAGGGTTAGGGTTAGGGCTAGGGTTAGGGTTAGGGTTAGGGTTACGGCTAGGGTTAGGGTTAGGGTTAGGTTAGGCTTAGGGTTAGGAGTTAGGGTTAGGGTTTCTATTAGGTTAGTTTTAAGGGCTAAGGTTAGTTTTAGGGTTAAGGTTGGGTTAGGGTTAGGATTAGGGTTAGGGTACGACTTAGGGCTAGGGTTAGGGCTAGGGTTAGGGTTAGGGTTAGGGTTAGGGTTTAGGGTTATGGTTAGGGTTAGGGGTTAGGGGTTAGGGGTTAGGCTTAGGGTTAGCGTTACGGTTAGGGGTTAGGGGTTAGGGTTAGGGCTAAGGTTAGGGTTAGGGTTAGGGTTAGGGTTAGGGCTAGGGTTAGGGTTAGGGTTAGGGTTACGGCTAGGGTTAGGGTTAGGGTTAGGTTAGGCTTAGGGTTAGGAGTTAGGGTTAGGGTTTCTATTAGGTTAGTTTTAAGGGCTAAGGTTAGTTTTAGGGTTAAGGTTGGGTTAGGGTTAGGATTAGGGTTAGGGTACGACTTAGGGCTAGGGTTAGGGCTAGGGTTAGGGTTAGGGTTAGGGTTAGGGTTTAGGGTTATGGTTAGGGTTAGGGGTTAGGGGTTAGGGGTTAGGCTTAGGGTTAGCGTTACGGTTAGGGGTTAGGGGTTAGGGTTAGGGCTAAGGTTAGGGTTAGGGTTAGGGTTAGGGTTAGGGCTAGGGTTAGGGTTAGGGTTAGGGTTACGGCTAGGGTTAGGGTTAGGGTTAGGTTAGGCTTAGGGTTAGGAGTTAGGGTTAGGGTTTCTATTAGGTTAGTTTTAAGGGCTAAGGTTAGTTTTAGGGTTAAGGTTGGGTTAGGGTTAGGATTAGGGTTAGGGTACGACTTAGGGCTAGGGTTAGGGCTAGGGTTAGGGTTAGGGTTAGGGTTAGGGTTTAGGGTTATGGTTAGGGTTAGGGGTTAGGGGTTAGGGGTTAGGCTTAGGGTTAGCGTTACGGTTAGGGGTTAGGGGTTAGGGTTAGGGCTAAGGTTAGGGTTAGGGTTAGGGTTAGGGTTAGGGCTAGGGTTAGGGTTAGGGTTAGGGTTACGGCTAGGGTTAGGGTTAGGGTTAGGTTAGGCTTAGGGTTAGGAGTTAGGGTTAGGGTTTCTATTAGGTTAGTTTTAAGGGCTAAGGTTAGTTTTAGGGTTAAGGTTGGGTTAGGGTTAGGATTAGGGTTAGGGTACGACTTAGGGCTAGGGTTAGGGCTAGGGTTAGGGTTAGGGTTAGGGTTAGGGTTTAGGGTTATGGTTAGGGTTAGGGGTTAGGGGTTAGGGGTTAGGCTTAGGGTTAGCGTTACGGTTAGGGGTTAGGGGTTAGGGTTAGGGCTAAGGTTAGGGTTAGGGTTAGGGTTAGGGTTAGGGCTAGGGTTAGGGTTAGGGTTAGGGTTACGGCTAGGGTTAGGGTTAGGGTTAGGTTAGGCTTAGGGTTAGGAGTTAGGGTTAGGGTTTCTATTAGGTTAGTTTTAAGGGCTAAGGTTAGTTTTAGGGTTAAGGTTGGGTTAGGGTTAGGATTAGGGTTAGGGTACGACTTAGGGCTAGGGTTAGGGCTAGGGTTAGGGTTAGGGTTAGGGTTAGGGTTTAGGGTTATGGTTAGGGTTAGGGGTTAGGGGTTAGGGGTTAGGCTTAGGGTTAGCGTTACGGTTAGGGGTTAGGGGTTAGGGTTAGGGCTAAGGTTAGGGTTAGGGTTAGGGTTAGGGTTAGGGCTAGGGTTAGGGTTAGGGTTAGGGTTACGGCTAGGGTTAGGGTTAGGGTTAGGTTAGGCTTAGGGTTAGGAGTTAGGGTTAGGGTTTCTATTAGGTTAGTTTTAAGGGCTAAGGTTAGTTTTAGGGTTAAGGTTGGGTTAGGGTTAGGATTAGGGTTAGGGTACGACTTAGGGCTAGGGTTAGGGCTAGGGTTAGGGTTAGGGTTAGGGTTAGGGTTTAGGGTTATGGTTAGGGTTAGGGGTTAGGGGTTAGGGGTTAGGCTTAGGGTTAGCGTTACGGTTAGGGGTTAGGGGTTAGGGTTAGGGCTAAGGTTAGGGTTAGGGTTAGGGTTAGGGTTAGGGCTAGGGTTAGGGTTAGGGTTAGGGTTACGGCTAGGGTTAGGGTTAGGGTTAGGTTAGGCTTAGGGTTAGGAGTTAGGGTTAGGGTTTCTATTAGGTTAGTTTTAAGGGCTAAGGTTAGTTTTAGGGTTAAGGTTGGGTTAGGGTTAGGATTAGGGTTAGGGTACGACTTAGGGCTAGGGTTAGGGCTAGGGTTAGGGTTAGGGTTAGGGTTAGGGTTTAGGGTTATGGTTAGGGTTAGGGGTTAGGGGTTAGGGGTTAGGCTTAGGGTTAGCGTTACGGTTAGGGGTTAGGGGTTAGGGTTAGGGCTAAGGTTAGGGTTAGGGTTAGGGTTAGGGTTAGGGCTAGGGTTAGGGTTAGGGTTAGGGTTACGGCTAGGGTTAGGGTTAGGGTTAGGTTAGGCTTAGGGTTAGGAGTTAGGGTTAGGGTTTCTATTAGGTTAGTTTTAAGGGCTAAGGTTAGTTTTAGGGTTAAGGTTGGGTTAGGGTTAGGATTAGGGTTAGGGTACGACTTAGGGCTAGGGTTAGGGCTAGGGTTAGGGTTAGGGTTAGGGTTAGGGTTTAGGGTTATGGTTAGGGTTAGGGGTTAGGGGTTAGGGGTTAGGCTTAGGGTTAGCGTTACGGTTAGGGGTTAGGGGTTAGGGTTAGGGCTAAGGTTAGGGTTAGGGTTAGGGTTTAGGGTTATGGTTAGGGTTAGGGGTTAGGGGTTAGGGGTTAGGCTTAGGGTTAGCGTTACGGTTAGGGGTTAGGGGTTAGGGTTAGGGCTAAGGTTAGGGTTAGGGTTAGGGTTAGGGTTAGGGCTAGGGTTAGGGTTAGGGTTAGGGTTACGGCTAGGGTTAGGGTTAGGGTTAGGTTAGGCTTAGGGTTAGGAGTTAGGGTTAGGGTTTCTATTAGGTTAGTTTTAAGGGCTAAGGTTAGTTTTAGGGTTAAGGTTGGGTTAGGGTTAGGATTAGGGTTAGGGTACGACTTAGGGCTAGGGTTAGGGCTAGGGTTAGGGTTAGGGTTAGGGTTAGGGTTTAGGGTTATGGTTAGGGTTAGGGGTTAGGGGTTAGGGGTTAGGCTTAGGGTTAGCGTTACGGTTAGGGGTTAGGGGTTAGGGTTAGGGCTAAGGTTAGGGTTAGGGTTAGGGTTAGGGTTAGGGCTAGGGTTAGGGTTAGGGTTAGGGTTACGGCTAGGGTTAGGGTTAGGGTTAGGTTAGGCTTAGGGTTAGGAGTTAGGGTTAGGGTTTCTATTAGGTTAGTTTTAAGGGCTAAGGTTAGTTTTAGGGTTAAGGTTGGGTTAGGGTTAGGATTAGGGTTAGGGTACGACTTAGGGCTAGGGTTAGGGCTAGGGTTAGGGTTAGGGTTAGGGTTAGGGTTTAGGGTTATGGTTAGGGTTAGGGGTTAGGGGTTAGGGGTTAGGCTTAGGGTTAGCGTTACGGTTAGGGGTTAGGGGTTAGGGTTAGGGCTAAGGTTAGGGTTAGGGTTAGGGTTAGGGTTAGGGCTAGGGTTAGGGTTAGGGTTAGGGTTACGGCTAGGGTTAGGGTTAGGGTTAGGTTAGGCTTAGGGTTAGGAGTTAGGGTTAGGGTTTCTATTAGGTTAGTTTTAAGGGCTAAGGTTAGTTTTAGGGTTAAGGTTGGGTTAGGGTTAGGATTAGGGTTAGGGTACGACTTAGGGCTAGGGTTAGGGCTAGGGTTAGGGTTAGGGTTAGGGTTAGGGTTTAGGGTTATGGTTAGGGTTAGGGGTTAGGGGTTAGGGGTTAGGCTTAGGGTTAGCGTTACGGTTAGGGGTTAGGGGTTAGGGTTAGGGCTAAGGTTAGGGTTAGGGTTAGGGTTAGGGTTAGGGCTAGGGTTAGGGTTAGGGTTAGGGTTACGGCTAGGGTTAGGGTTAGGGTTAGGTTAGGCTTAGGGTTAGGAGTTAGGGTTAGGGTTTCTATTAGGTTAGTTTTAAGGGCTAAGGTTAGTTTTAGGGTTAAGGTTGGGTTAGGGTTAGGATTAGGGTTAGGGTACGACTTAGGGCTAGGGTTAGGGCTAGGGTTAGGGTTAGGGTTAGGGTTAGGGTTTAGGGTTATGGTTAGGGTTAGGGGTTAGGGGTTAGGGGTTAGGCTTAGGGTTAGCGTTACGGTTAGGGGTTAGGGGTTAGGGTTAGGGCTAAGGTTAGGGTTAGGGTTAGGGTTAGGGTTAGGGCTAGGGTTAGGGTTAGGGTTAGGGTTACGGCTAGGGTTAGGGTTAGGGTTAGGTTAGGCTTAGGGTTAGGAGTTAGGGTTAGGGTTTCTATTAGGTTAGTTTTAAGGGCTAAGGTTAGTTTTAGGGTTAAGGTTGGGTTAGGGTTAGGATTAGGGTTAGGGTACGACTTAGGGCTAGGGTTAGGGCTAGGGTTAGGGTTAGGGTTAGGGTTAGGGTTTAGGGTTATGGTTAGGGTTAGGGGTTAGGGGTTAGGGGTTAGGCTTAGGGTTAGCGTTACGGTTAGGGGTTAGGGGTTAGGGTTAGGGCTAAGGTTAGGGTTAGGGTTAGGGTTAGGGTTAGGGCTAGGGTTAGGGTTAGGGTTAGGGTTACGGCTAGGGTTAGGGTTAGGGTTAGGTTAGGCTTAGGGTTAGGAGTTAGGGTTAGGGTTTCTATTAGGTTAGTTTTAAGGGCTAAGGTTAGTTTTAGGGTTAAGGTTGGGTTAGGGTTAGGATTAGGGTTAGGGTACGACTTAGGGCTAGGGTTAGGGCTAGGGTTAGGGTTAGGGTTAGGGTTAGGGTTTAGGGTTATGGTTAGGGTTAGGGGTTAGGGGTTAGGGGTTAGGCTTAGGGTTAGCGTTACGGTTAGGGGTTAGGGGTTAGGGTTAGGGCTAAGGTTAGGGTTAGGGTTAGGGTTAGGGTTAGGGCTAGGGTTAGGGTTAGGGTTAGGGTTACGGCTAGGGTTAGGGTTAGGGTTAGGTTAGGCTTAGGGTTAGGAGTTAGGGTTAGGGTTTCTATTAGGTTAGTTTTAAGGGCTAAGGTTAGTTTTAGGGTTAAGGTTGGGTTAGGGTTAGGATTAGGGTTAGGGTACGACTTAGGGCTAGGGTTAGGGCTAGGGTTAGGGTTAGGGTTAGGGTTAGGGTTTAGGGTTATGGTTAGGGTTAGGGGTTAGGGGTTAGGGGTTAGGCTTAGGGTTAGCGTTACGGTTAGGGGTTAGGGGTTAGGGTTAGGGCTAAGGTTAGGGTTAGGGTTAGGGTTAGGGTTAGGGCTAGGGTTAGGGTTAGGGTTAGGGTTACGGCTAGGGTTAGGGTTAGGGTTAGGTTAGGCTTAGGGTTAGGAGTTAGGGTTAGGGTTTCTATTAGGTTAGTTTTAAGGGCTAAGGTTAGTTTTAGGCTTAAGGTTGGGTTAGGGTTAGGATTAGGGTTAGGGTACGACTTAGGGCTAGGGTTAGGGCTAGGGTTAGGGTTAGGGTTAGGGTTAGGGTTTAGGGTTATGGTTAGGGTTAGGGGTTAGGGGTTAGGGGTTAGGCTTAGGGTTAGCGTTACGGTTAGGGGTTAGGGGTTAGGGTTAGGGCTAAGGTTAGGGTTAGGGTTAGGGTTAGGGTTAGGGCTAGGGTTAGGGTTAGGGTTAGGGTTACGGCTAGGGTTAGGGTTAGGGTTAGGTTAGGCTTAGGGTTAGGAGTTAGGGTTAGGGTTTCTATTAGGTTAGTTTTAAGGGCTAAGGTTAGTTTTAGGGTTAAGGTTGGGTTAGGGTTAGGATTAGGGTTAGGGTACGACTTAGGGCTAGGGTTAGGGCTAGGGTTAGGGTTAGGGTTAGGGTTAGGGTTTAGGGTTATGGTTAGGGTTAGGGGTTAGGGGTTAGGGGTTAGGCTTAGGGTTAGCGTTACGGTTAGGGGTTAGGGGTTAGGGTTAGGGCTAAGGTTAGGGTTAGGGTTAGGGTTAGGGTTAGGGCTAGGGTTAGGGTTAGGGTTAGGGTTACGGCTAGGGTTAGGGTTAGGGTTAGGTTAGGCTTAGGGTTAGGAGTTAGGGTTAGGGTTTCTATTAGGTTAGTTTTAAGGGCTAAGGTTAGTTTTAGGGTTAAGGTTGGGTTAGGGTTAGGATTAGGGTTAGGGTACGACTTAGGGCTAGGGTTAGGGCTAGGGTTAGGGTTAGGGTTAGGGTTAGGGTTTAGGGTTATGGTTAGGGTTAGGGGTTAGGGGTTAGGGGTTAGGCTTAGGGTTAGCGTTACGGTTAGGGGTTAGGGGTTAGGGTTAGGGCTAAGGTTAGGGTTAGGGTTAGGGTTAGGGTTAGGGCTAGGGTTAGGGTTAGGGTTAGGGTTACGGCTAGGGTTAGGGTTAGGGTTAGGTTAGGCTTAGGGTTAGGAGTTAGGGTTAGGGTTTCTATTAGGTTAGTTTTAAGGGCTAAGGTTAGTTTTAGGGTTAAGGTTGGGTTAGGGTTAGGATTAGGGTTAGGGTACGACTTAGGGCTAGGGTTAGGGCTAGGGTTAGGGTTAGGGTTAGGGTTAGGGTTTAGGGTTATGGTTAGGGTTAGGGGTTAGGGGTTAGGGGTTAGGCTTAGGGTTAGCGTTACGGTTAGGGGTTAGGGGTTAGGGTTAGGGCTAAGGTTAGGGTTAGGGTTAGGGTTAGGGTTAGGGCTAGGGTTAGGGTTAGGGTTAGGGTTACGGCTAGGGTTAGGGTTAGGGTTAGGTTAGGCTTAGGGTTAGGAGTTAGGGTTAGGGTTTCTATTAGGTTAGTTTTAAGGGCTAAGGTTAGTTTTAGGGTTAAGGTTGGGTTAGGGTTAGGATTAGGGTTAGGGTACGACTTAGGGCTAGGGTTAGGGCTAGGGTTAGGGTTAGGGTTAGGGTTAGGGTTTAGGGTTATGGTTAGGGTTAGGGGTTAGGGGTTAGGGGTTAGGCTTAGGGTTAGCGTTACGGTTAGGGGTTAGGGGTTAGGGTTAGGGCTAAGGTTAGGGTTAGGGTTAGGGTTAGGGTTAGGGCTAGGGTTAGGGTTAGGGTTAGGGTTACGGCTAGGGTTAGGGTTAGGGTTAGGTTAGGCTTAGGGTTAGGAGTTAGGGTTAGGGTTTCTATTAGGTTAGTTTTAAGGGCTAAGGTTAGTTTTAGGGTTAAGGTTGGGTTAGGGTTAGGATTAGGGTTAGGGTACGACTTAGGGCTAGGGTTAGGGCTAGGGTTAGGGTTAGGGTTAGGGTTAGGGTTTAGGGTTATGGTTAGGGTTAGGGGTTAGGGGTTAGGGGTTAGGCTTAGGGTTAGCGTTACGGTTAGGGGTTAGGGGTTAGGGTTAGGGCTAAGGTTAGGGTTAGGGTTAGGGTTAGGGTTAGGGCTAGGGTTAGGGTTAGGGTTAGGGTTACGGCTAGGGTTAGGGTTAGGGTTAGGTTAGGCTTAGGGTTAGGAGTTAGGGTTAGGGTTTCTATTAGGTTAGTTTTAAGGGCTAAGGTTAGTTTTAGGGTTAAGGTTGGGTTAGGGTTAGGATTAGGGTTAGGGTACGACTTAGGGCTAGGGTTAGGGCTAGGGTTAGGGTTAGGGTTAGGGTTAGGGTTTAGGGTTATGGTTAGGGTTAGGGGTGGTTAGGGGTTAGGGTTAGGGCTAAGGTTAGGGTTAGGGTTAGGGTTAGGGTTAGGGCTAGGGTTAGGGTTAGGGTTAGGGTTACGGCTAGGGTTAGGGTTAGGGTTAGGTTAGGCTTAGGGTTAGGAGTTAGGGTTAGGGTTTCTATTAGGTTAGTTTTAAGGGCTAAGGTTAGTTTTAGGGTTAAGGTTGGGTTAGGGTTAGGATTAGGGTTAGGGTACGACTTAGGGCTAGGGTTAGGGCTAGGGTTAGGGTTAGGGTTAGGGTTAGGGTTTAGGGTTATGGTTAGGGTTAGGGGTTAGGGGTTAGGGGTTAGGCTTAGGGTTAGCGTTACGGTTAGGGGTTAGGGGTTAGGGTTAGGGCTAAGGTTAGGGTTAGGGTTAGGGTTAGGGTTAGGGCTAGGGTTAGGGTTAGGGTTAGGGTTACGGCTAGGGTTAGGGTTAGGGTTAGGTTAGGCTTAGGGTTAGGAGTTAGGGTTAGGGTTTCTATTAGGTTAGTTTTAAGGGCTAAGGTTAGTTTTAGGGTTAAGGTTGGGTTAGGGTTAGGATTAGGGTTAGGGTACGACTTAGGGCTAGGGTTAGGGCTAGGGTTAGGGTTAGGGTTAGGGTTAGGGTTTAGGGTTATGGTTAGGGTTAGGGGTTAGGGGTTAGGGGTTAGGCTTAGGGTTAGCGTTACGGTTAGGGGTTAGGGGTTAGGGTTAGGGCTAAGGTTAGGGTTAGGGTTAGGGTTAGGGTTAGGGCTAGGGTTAGGGTTAGGGTTAGGGTTACGGCTAGGGTTAGGGTTAGGGTTAGGTTAGGCTTAGGGTTAGGAGTTAGGGTTAGGGTTTCTATTAGGTTAGTTTTAAGGGCTAAGGTTAGTTTTAGGGTTAAGGTTGGGTTAGGGTTAGGATTAGGGTTAGGGTACGACTTAGGGCTAGGGTTAGGGCTAGGGTTAGGGTTAGGGTTAGGGTTAGGGTTTAGGGTTATGGTTAGGGTTAGGGGTTAGGGGTTAGGGGTTAGGCTTAGGGTTAGCGTTACGGTTAGGGGTTAGGGGTTAGGGTTAGGGCTAAGGTTAGGGTTAGGGTTAGGGTTAGGGTTAGGGCTAGGGTTAGGGTTAGGGTTAGGGTTACGGCTAGGGTTAGGGTTAGGGTTAGGTTAGGCTTAGGGTTAGGAGTTAGGGTTAGGGTTTCTATTAGGTTAGTTTTAAGGGCTAAGGTTAGTTTTAGGGTTAAGGTTGGGTTAGGGTTAGGATTAGGGTTAGGGTACGACTTAGGGCTAGGGTTAGGGCTAGGGTTAGGGTTAGGGTTAGGGTTAGGGTTTAGGGTTATGGTTAGGGTTAGGGGTTAGGGGTTAGGGGTTAGGCTTAGGGTTAGCGTTACGGTTAGGGGTTAGGGGTTAGGGTTAGGGCTAAGGTTAGGGTTAGGGTTAGGGTTAGGGTTAGGGCTAGGGTTAGGGTTAGGGTTAGGGTTACGGCTAGGGTTAGGGTTAGGGTTAGGTTAGGCTTAGGGTTAGGAGTTAGGGTTAGGGTTTCTATTAGGTTAGTTTTAAGGGCTAAGGTTAGTTTTAGGGTTAAGGTTGGGTTAGGGTTAGGATTAGGGTTAGGGTACGACTTAGGGCTAGGGTTAGGGCTAGGGTTAGGGTTAGGGTTAGGGTTAGGGTTTAGGGTTATGGTTAGGGTTAGGGGTTAGGGGTTAGGGGTTAGGCTTAGGGTTAGCGTTACGGTTAGGGGTTAGGGGTTAGGGTTAGGGCTAAGGTTAGGGTTAGGGTTAGGGTTAGGGTTAGGGCTAGGGTTAGGGTTAGGGTTAGGGTTACGGCTAGGGTTAGGGTTAGGGTTAGGTTAGGCTTAGGGTTAGGAGTTAGGGTTAGGGTTTCTATTAGGTTAGTTTTAAGGGCTAAGGTTAGTTTTAGGGTTAAGGTTGGGTTAGGGTTAGGATTAGGGTTAGGGTACGACTTAGGGCTAGGGTTAGGGCTAGGGTTAGGGTTAGGGTTAGGGTTAGGGTTTAGGGTTATGGTTAGGGTTAGGGGTTAGGGGTTAGGGGTTAGGCTTAGGGTTAGCGTTACGGTTAGGGGTTAGGGGTTAGGGTTAGGGCTAAGGTTAGGGTTAGGGTTAGGGTTAGGGTTAGGGCTAGGGTTAGGGTTAGGGTTAGGGTTACGGCTAGGGTTAGGGTTAGGGTTAGGTTAGGCTTAGGGTTAGGAGTTAGGGTTAGGGTTTCTATTAGGTTAGTTTTAAGGGCTAAGGTTAGTTTTAGGGTTAAGGTTGGGTTAGGGTTAGGATTAGGGTTAGGGTACGACTTAGGGCTAGGGTTAGGGCTAGGGTTAGGGTTAGGGTTAGGGTTAGGGTTTAGGGTTATGGTTAGGGTTAGGGGTTAGGGGTTAGGGGTTAGGCTTAGGGTTAGCGTTACGGTTAGGGGTTAGGGGTTAGGGTTAGGGCTAAGGTTAGGGTTAGGGTTAGGGTTAGGGTTAGGGCTAGGGTTAGGGTTAGGGTTAGGGTTACGGCTAGGGTTAGGGTTAGGGTTAGGTTAGGCTTAGGGTTAGGAGTTAGGGTTAGGGTTTCTATTAGGTTAGTTTTAAGGGCTAAGGTTAGTTTTAGGGTTAAGGTTGGGTTAGGGTTAGGATTAGGGTTAGGGTACGACTTAGGGCTAGGGTTAGGGCTAGGGTTAGGGTTAGGGTTAGGGTTAGGGTTTAGGGTTATGGTTAGGGTTAGGGGTTAGGGGTTAGGGGTTAGGCTTAGGGTTAGCGTTACGGTTAGGGGTTAGGGGTTAGGGTTAGGGCTAAGGTTAGGGTTAGGGTTAGGGTTAGGGTTAGGGCTAGGGTTAGGGTTAGGGTTAGGGTTACGGCTAGGGTTAGGGTTAGGGTTAGGTTAGGCTTAGGGTTAGGAGTTAGGGTTAGGGTTTCTATTAGGTTAGTTTTAAGGGCTAAGGTTAGTTTTAGGGTTAAGGTTGGGTTAGGGTTAGGATTAGGGTTAGGGTACGACTTAGGGCTAGGGTTAGGGCTAGGGTTAGGGTTAGGGTTAGGGTTAGGGTTTAGGGTTATGGTTAGGGTTAGGGGTTAGGGGTTAGGGGTTAGGCTTAGGGTTAGCGTTACGGTTAGGGGTTAGGGGTTAGGGTTAGGGCTAAGGTTAGGGTTAGGGTTAGGGTTAGGGTTAGGGCTAGGGTTAGGGTTAGGGTTAGGGTTACGGCTAGGGTTAGGGTTAGGGTTAGGTTAGGCTTAGGGTTAGGAGTTAGGGTTAGGGTTTCTATTAGGTTAGTTTTAAGGGCTAAGGTTAGTTTTAGGGTTAAGGTTGGGTTAGGGTTAGGATTAGGGTTAGGGTACGACTTAGGGCTAGGGTTAGGGCTAGGGTTAGGGTTAGGGTTAGGGTTAGGGTTTAGGGTTATGGTTAGGGTTAGGGGTTAGGGGTTAGGGGTTAGGCTTAGGGTTAGCGTTACGGTTAGGGGTTAGGGGTTAGGGTTAGGGCTAAGGTTAGGGTTAGGGTTAGGGTTAGGGTTAGGGCTAGGGTTAGGGTTAGGGTTAGGGTTACGGCTAGGGTTAGGGTTAGGGTTAGGTTAGGCTTAGGGTTAGGAGTTAGGGTTAGGGTTTCTATTAGGTTAGTTTTAAGGGCTAAGGTTAGTTTTAGGGTTAAGGTTGGGTTAGGGTTAGGATTAGGGTTAGGGTACGACTTAGGGCTAGGGTTAGGGCTAGGGTTAGGGTTAGGGTTAGGGTTAGGGTTTAGGGTTATGGTTAGGGTTAGGGGTTAGGGGTTAGGGGTTAGGCTTAGGGTTAGCGTTACGGTTAGGGGTTAGGGGTTAGGGTTAGGGCTAAGGTTAGGGTTAGGGTTAGGGTTAGGGTTAGGGCTAGGGTTAGGGTTAGGGTTAGGGTTACGGCTAGGGTTAGGGTTAGGGTTAGGTTAGGCTTAGGGTTAGGAGTTAGGGTTAGGGTTTCTATTAGGTTAGTTTTAAGGGCTAAGGTTAGTTTTAGGGTTAAGGTTGGGTTAGGGTTAGGATTAGGGTTAGGGTACGACTTAGGGCTAGGGTTAGGGCTAGGGTTAGGGTTAGGGTTAGGGTTAGGGTTTAGGGTTATGGTTAGGGTTAGGGGTTAGGGGTTAGGGGTTAGGCTTAGGGTTAGCGTTACGGTTAGGGGTTAGGGGTTAGGGTTAGGGCTAAGGTTAGGGTTAGGGTTAGGGTTAGGGTTAGGGCTAGGGTTAGGGTTAGGGTTAGGGTTACGGCTAGGGTTAGGGTTAGGGTTAGGTTAGGCTTAGGGTTAGGAGTTAGGGTTAGGGTTTCTATTAGGTTAGTTTTAAGGGCTAAGGTTAGTTTTAGGGTTAAGGTTGGGTTAGGGTTAGGATTAGGGTTAGGGTACGACTTAGGGCTAGGGTTAGGGCTAGGGTTAGGGTTAGGGTTAGGGTTAGGGTTTAGGGTTATGGTTAGGGTTAGGGGTTAGGGGTTAGGGGTTAGGCTTAGGGTTAGCGTTACGGTTAGGGGTTAGGGGTTAGGGTTAGGGCTAAGGTTAGGGTTAGGGTTAGGGTTAGGGTTAGGGCTAGGGTTAGGGTTAGGGTTAGGGTTACGGCTAGGGTTAGGGTTAGGGTTAGGTTAGGCTTAGGGTTAGGAGTTAGGGTTAGGGTTTCTATTAGGTTAGTTTTAAGGGCTAAGGTTAGTTTTAGGGTTAAGGTTGGGTTAGGGTTAGGATTAGGGTTAGGGTACGACTTAGGGCTAGGGTTAGGGCTAGGGTTAGGGTTAGGGTTAGGGTTAGGGTTTAGGGTTATGGTTAGGGTTAGGGGTTAGGGGTTAGGGGTTAGGCTTAGGGTTAGCGTTACGGTTAGGGGTTAGGGGTTAGGGTTAGGGCTAAGGTTAGGGTTAGGGTTAGGGTTAGGGTTAGGGCTAGGGTTAGGGTTAGGGTTAGGGTTACGGCTAGGGTTAGGGTTAGGGTTAGGTTAGGCTTAGGGTTAGGAGTTAGGGTTAGGGTTTCTATTAGGTTAGTTTTAAGGGCTAAGGTTAGTTTTAGGGTTAAGGTTGGGTTAGGGTTAGGATTAGGGTTAGGGTACGACTTAGGGCTAGGGTTAGGGCTAGGGTTAGGGTTAGGGTTAGGGTTAGGGTTTAGGGTTATGGTTAGGGTTAGGGGTTAGGGGTTAGGGGTTAGGCTTAGGGTTAGCGTTACGGTTAGGGGTTAGGGGTTAGGGTTAGGGCTAAGGTTAGGGTTAGGGTTAGGGTTAGGGTTAGGGCTAGGGTTAGGGTTAGGGTTAGGGTTACGGCTAGGGTTAGGGTTAGGGTTAGGTTAGGCTTAGGGTTAGGAGTTAGGGTTAGGGTTTCTATTAGGTTAGTTTTAAGGGCTAAGGTTAGTTTTAGGGTTAAGGTTGGGTTAGGGTTAGGATTAGGGTTAGGGTACGACTTAGGGCTAGGGTTAGGGCTAGGGTTAGGGTTAGGGTTAGGGTTAGGGTTTAGGGTTATGGTTAGGGTTAGGGGTTAGGGGTTAGGGGTTAGGCTTAGGGTTAGCGTTACGGTTAGGGGTTAGGGGTTAGGGTTAGGGCTAAGGTTAGGGTTAGGGTTAGGGTTAGGGTTAGGGCTAGGGTTAGGGTTAGGGTTAGGGTTACGGCTAGGGTTAGGGTTAGGGTTAGGTTAGGCTTAGGGTTAGGAGTTAGGGTTAGGGTTTCTATTAGGTTAGTTTTAAGGGCTAAGGTTAGTTTTAGGGTTAAGGTTGGGTTAGGGTTAGGATTAGGGTTAGGGTACGACTTAGGGCTAGGGTTAGGGCTAGGGTTAGGGTTAGGGTTAGGGTTAGGGTTTAGGGTTATGGTTAGGGTTAGGGGTTAGGGGTTAGGGGTTAGGCTTAGGGTTAGCGTTACGGTTAGGGGTTAGGGGTTAGGGTTAGGGCTAAGGTTAGGGTTAGGGTTAGGGTTAGGGTTAGGGCTAGGGTTAGGGTTAGGGTTAGGGTTACGGCTAGGGTTAGGGTTAGGGTTAGGTTAGGCTTAGGGTTAGGAGTTAGGGTTAGGGTTTCTATTAGGTTAGTTTTAAGGGCTAAGGTTAGTTTTAGGGTTAAGGTTGGGTTAGGGTTAGGATTAGGGTTAGGGTACGACTTAGGGCTAGGGTTAGGGCTAGGGTTAGGGTTAGGGTTAGGGTTAGGGTTTAGGGTTATGGTTAGGGTTAGGGGTTAGGGGTTAGGGGTTAGGCTTAGGGTTAGCGTTACGGTTAGGGGTTAGGGGTTAGGGTTAGGGCTAAGGTTAGGGTTAGGGTTAGGGTTAGGGTTAGGGCTAGGGTTAGGGTTAGGGTTAGGGTTACGGCTAGGGTTAGGGTTAGGGTTAGGTTAGGCTTAGGGTTAGGAGTTAGGGTTAGGGTTTCTATTAGGTTAGTTTTAAGGGCTAAGGTTAGTTTTAGGGTTAAGGTTGGGTTAGGGTTAGGATTAGGGTTAGGGTACGACTTAGGGCTAGGGTTAGGGCTAGGGTTAGGGTTAGGGTTAGGGTTAGGGTTTAGGGTTATGGTTAGGGTTAGGGGTTAGGGGTTAGGGGTTAGGCTTAGGGTTAGCGTTACGGTTAGGGGTTAGGGGTTAGGGTTAGGGCTAAGGTTAGGGTTAGGGTTAGGGTTAGGGTTAGGGCTAGGGTTAGGGTTAGGGTTAGGGTTACGGCTAGGGTTAGGGTTAGGGTTAGGTTAGGCTTAGGGTTAGGAGTTAGGGTTAGGGTTTCTATTAGGTTAGTTTTAAGGGCTAAGGTTAGTTTTAGGGTTAAGGTTGGGTTAGGGTTAGGATTAGGGTTAGGGTACGACTTAGGGCTAGGGTTAGGGCTAGGGTTAGGGTTAGGGTTAGGGTTAGGGTTTAGGGTTATGGTTAGGGTTAGGGGTTAGGGGTTAGGGGTTAGGCTTAGGGTTAGCGTTACGGTTAGGGGTTAGGGGTTAGGGTTAGGGCTAAGGTTAGGGTTAGGGTTAGGGTTAGGGTTAGGGCTAGGGTTAGGGTTAGGGTTAGGGTTACGGCTAGGGTTAGGGTTAGGGTTAGGTTAGGCTTAGGGTTAGGAGTTAGGGTTAGGGTTTCTATTAGGTTAGTTTTAAGGGCTAAGGTTAGTTTTAGGGTTAAGGTTGGGTTAGGGTTAGGATTAGGGTTAGGGTACGACTTAGGGCTAGGGTTAGGGCTAGGGTTAGGGTTAGGGTTAGGGTTAGGGTTTAGGGTTATGGTTAGGGTTAGGGGTTAGGGGTTAGGGGTTAGGCTTAGGGTTAGCGTTACGGTTAGGGGTTAGGGGTTAGGGTTAGGGCTAAGGTTAGGGTTAGGGTTAGGGTTAGGGTTAGGGCTAGGGTTAGGGTTAGGGTTAGGGTTACGGCTAGGGTTAGGGTTAGGGTTAGGTTAGGCTTAGGGTTAGGAGTTAGGGTTAGGGTTTCTATTAGGTTAGTTTTAAGGGCTAAGGTTAGTTTTAGGGTTAAGGTTGGGTTAGGGTTAGGATTAGGGTTAGGGTACGACTTAGGGCTAGGGTTAGGGCTAGGGTTAGGGTTAGGGTTAGGGTTAGGGTTTAGGGTTATGGTTAGGGTTAGGGGTTAGGGGTTAGGGGTTAGGCTTAGGGTTAGCGTTACGGTTAGGGGTTAGGGGTTAGGGTTAGGGCTAAGGTTAGGGTTAGGGTTAGGGTTAGGGTTAGGGCTAGGGTTAGGGTTAGGGTTAGGGTTACGGCTAGGGTTAGGGTTAGGGTTAGGTTAGGCTTAGGGTTAGGAGTTAGGGTTAGGGTTTCTATTAGGTTAGTTTTAAGGGCTAAGGTTAGTTTTAGGGTTAAGGTTGGGTTAGGGTTAGGATTAGGGTTAGGGTACGACTTAGGGCTAGGGTTAGGGCTAGGGTTAGGGTTAGGGTTAGGGTTAGGGTTTAGGGTTATGGTTAGGGTTAGGGGTTAGGGGTTAGGGGTTAGGCTTAGGGTTAGCGTTACGGTTAGGGGTTAGGGGTTAGGGTTAGGGCTAAGGTTAGGGTTAGGGTTAGGGTTAGGGTTAGGGCTAGGGTTAGGGTTAGGGTTAGGGTTACGGCTAGGGTTAGGGTTAGGGTTAGGTTAGGCTTAGGGTTAGGAGTTAGGGTTAGGGTTTCTATTAGGTTAGTTTTAAGGGCTAAGGTTAGTTTTAGGGTTAAGGTTGGGTTAGGGTTAGGATTAGGGTTAGGGTACGACTTAGGGCTAGGGTTAGGGCTAGGGTTAGGGTTAGGGTTAGGGTTAGGGTTTAGGGTTATGGTTAGGGTTAGGGGTTAGGGGTTAGGGGTTAGGCTTAGGGTTAGCGTTACGGTTAGGGGTTAGGGGTTAGGGTTAGGGCTAAGGTTAGGGTTAGGGTTAGGGTTAGGGTTAGGGCTAGGGTTAGGGTTAGGGTTAGGGTTACGGCTAGGGTTAGGGTTAGGGTTAGGTTAGGCTTAGGGTTAGGAGTTAGGGTTAGGGTTTCTATTAGGTTAGTTTTAAGGGCTAAGGTTAGTTTTAGGGTTAAGGTTGGGTTAGGGTTAGGATTAGGGTTAGGGTACGACTTAGGGCTAGGGTTAGGGCTAGGGTTAGGGTTAGGGTTAGGGTTAGGGTTTAGGGTTATGGTTAGGGTTAGGGGTTAGGGGTTAGGGGTTAGGCTTAGGGTTAGCGTTACGGTTAGGGGTTAGGGGTTAGGGTTAGGGCTAAGGTTAGGGTTAGGGTTAGGGTTAGGGTTAGGGCTAGGGTTAGGGTTAGGGTTAGGGTTACGGCTAGGGTTAGGGTTAGGGTTAGGTTAGGCTTAGGGTTAGGAGTTAGGGTTAGGGTTTCTATTAGGTTAGTTTTAAGGGCTAAGGTTAGTTTTAGGGTTAAGGTTGGGTTAGGGTTAGGATTAGGGTTAGGGTACGACTTAGGGCTAGGGTTAGGGCTAGGGTTAGGGTTAGGGTTAGGGTTAGGGTTTAGGGTTATGGTTAGGGTTAGGGGTTAGGGGTTAGGGGTTAGGCTTAGGGTTAGCGTTACGGTTAGGGGTTAGGGGTTAGGGTTAGGGCTAAGGTTAGGGTTAGGGTTAGGGTTAGGGTTAGGGCTAGGGTTAGGGTTAGGGTTAGGGTTACGGCTAGGGTTAGGGTTAGGGTTAGGTTAGGCTTAGGGTTAGGAGTTAGGGTTAGGGTTTCTATTAGGTTAGTTTTAAGGGCTAAGGTTAGTTTTAGGGTTAAGGTTGGGTTAGGGTTAGGATTAGGGTTAGGGTACGACTTAGGGCTAGGGTTAGGGCTAGGGTTAGGGTTAGGGTTAGGGTTAGGGTTTAGGGTTATGGTTAGGGTTAGGGGTTAGGGGTTAGGGGTTAGGCTTAGGGTTAGCGTTACGGTTAGGGGTTAGGGGTTAGGGTTAGGGCTAAGGTTAGGGTTAGGGTTAGGGTTAGGGTTAGGGCTAGGGTTAGGGTTAGGGTTAGGGTTACGGCTAGGGTTAGGGTTAGGGTTAGGTTAGGCTTAGGGTTAGGAGTTAGGGTTAGGGTTTCTATTAGGTTAGTTTTAAGGGCTAAGGTTAGTTTTAGGGTTAAGGTTGGGTTAGGGTTAGGATTAGGGTTAGGGTACGACTTAGGGCTAGGGTTAGGGCTAGGGTTAGGGTTAGGGTTAGGGTTAGGGTTTAGGGTTATGGTTAGGGTTAGGGGTTAGGGGTTAGGGGTTAGGCTTAGGGTTAGCGTTACGGTTAGGGGTTAGGGGTTAGGGTTAGGGCTAAGGTTAGGGTTAGGGTTAGGGTTAGGGTTAGGGCTAGGGTTAGGGTTAGGGTTAGGGTTACGGCTAGGGTTAGGGTTAGGGTTAGGTTAGGCTTAGGGTTAGGAGTTAGGGTTAGGGTTTCTATTAGGTTAGTTTTAAGGGCTAAGGTTAGTTTTAGGGTTAAGGTTGGGTTAGGGTTAGGATTAGGGTTAGGGTACGACTTAGGGCTAGGGTTAGGGCTAGGGTTAGGGTTAGGGTTAGGGTTAGGGTTTAGGGTTATGGTTAGGGTTAGGGGTTAGGGGTTAGGGGTTAGGCTTAGGGTTAGCGTTACGGTTAGGGGTTAGGGGTTAGGGTTAGGGCTAAGGTTAGGGTTAGGGTTAGGGTTAGGGTTAGGGCTAGGGTTAGGGTTAGGGTTAGGGTTACGGCTAGGGTTAGGGTTAGGGTTAGGTTAGGCTTAGGGTTAGGAGTTAGGGTTAGGGTTTCTATTAGGTTAGTTTTAAGGGCTAAGGTTAGTTTTAGGGTTAAGGTTGGGTTAGGGTTAGGATTAGGGTTAGGGTACGACTTAGGGCTAGGGTTAGGGCTAGGGTTAGGGTTAGGGTTAGGGTTAGGGTTTAGGGTTATGGTTAGGGTTATGGTGTTAGGGGTTAGGGGTTAGGCTTAGGGTTAGCGTTACGGTTAGGGGTTAGGGGTTAGGGTTAGGGCTAAGGTTAGGGTTAGGGTTAGGGTTAGGGTTAGGGCTAGGGTTAGGGTTAGGGTTAGGGTTACGGCTAGGGTTAGGGTTAGGGTTAGGTTAGGCTTAGGGTTAGGAGTTAGGGTTAGGGTTTCTATTAGGTTAGTTTTAAGGGCTAAGGTTAGTTTTAGGGTTAAGGTTGGGTTAGGGTTAGGATTAGGGTTAGGGTACGACTTAGGGCTAGGGTTAGGGCTAGGGTTAGGGTTAGGGTTAGGGTTAGGGTTTAGGGTTATGGTTAGGGTTAGGGGTTAGGGGTTAGGGGTTAGGCTTAGGGTTAGCGTTACGGTTAGGGGTTAGGGGTTAGGGTTAGGGCTAAGGTTAGGGTTAGGGTTAGGGTTAGGGTTAGGGCTAGGGTTAGGGTTAGGGTTAGGGTTACGGCTAGGGTTAGGGTTAGGGTTAGGTTAGGCTTAGGGTTAGGAGTTAGGGTTAGGGTTTCTATTAGGTTAGTTTTAAGGGCTAAGGTTAGTTTTAGGGTTAAGGTTGGGTTAGGGTTAGGATTAGGGTTAGGGTACGACTTAGGGCTAGGGTTAGGGCTAGGGTTAGGGTTAGGGTTAGGGTTAGGGTTTAGGGTTATGGTTAGGGTTAGGGGTTAGGGGTTAGGGGTTAGGCTTAGGGTTAGCGTTACGGTTAGGGGTTAGGGGTTAGGGTTAGGGCTAAGGTTAGGGTTAGGGTTAGGGTTAGGGTTAGGGCTAGGGTTAGGGTTAGGGTTAGGGTTACGGCTAGGGTTAGGGTTAGGGTTAGGTTAGGCTTAGGGTTAGGAGTTAGGGTTAGGGTTTCTATTAGGTTAGTTTTAAGGGCTAAGGTTAGTTTTAGGGTTAAGGTTGGGTTAGGGTTAGGATTAGGGTTAGGGTACGACTTAGGGCTAGGGTTAGGGCTAGGGTTAGGGTTAGGGTTAGGGTTAGGGTTTAGGGTTATGGTTAGGGTTAGGGGTTAGGGGTTAGGGGTTAGGCTTAGGGTTAGCGTTACGGTTAGGGGTTAGGGGTTAGGGTTAGGGCTAAGGTTAGGGTTAGGGTTAGGGTTAGGGTTAGGGCTAGGGTTAGGGTTAGGGTTAGGGTTACGGCTAGGGTTAGGGTTAGGGTTAGGTTAGGCTTAGGGTTAGGAGTTAGGGTTAGGGTTTCTATTAGGTTAGTTTTAAGGGCTAAGGTTAGTTTTAGGGTTAAGGTTGGGTTAGGGTTAGGATTAGGGTTAGGGTACGACTTAGGGCTAGGGTTAGGGCTAGGGTTAGGGTTAGGGTTAGGGTTAGGGTTTAGGGTTATGGTTAGGGTTAGGGGTTAGGGGTTAGGGGTTAGGCTTAGGGTTAGCGTTACGGTTAGGGGTTAGGGGTTAGGGTTAGGGCTAAGGTTAGGGTTAGGGTTAGGGTTAGGGTTAGGGCTAGGGTTAGGGTTAGGGTTAGGGTTACGGCTAGGGTTAGGGTTAGGGTTAGGTTAGGCTTAGGGTTAGGAGTTAGGGTTAGGGTTTCTATTAGGTTAGTTTTAAGGGCTAAGGTTAGTTTTAGGGTTAAGGTTGGGTTAGGGTTAGGATTAGGGTTAGGGTACGACTTAGGGCTAGGGTTAGGGCTAGGGTTAGGGTTAGGGTTAGGGTTAGGGTTTAGGGTTATGGTTAGGGTTAGGGGTTAGGGGTTAGGGGTTAGGCTTAGGGTTAGCGTTACGGTTAGGGGTTAGGGGTTAGGGTTAGGGCTAAGGTTAGGGTTAGGGTTAGGGTTAGGGTTAGGGCTAGGGTTAGGGTTAGGGTTAGGGTTACGGCTAGGGTTAGGGTTAGGGTTAGGTTAGGCTTAGGGTTAGGAGTTAGGGTTAGGGTTTCTATTAGGTTAGTTTTAAGGGCTAAGGTTAGTTTTAGGGTTAAGGTTGGGTTAGGGTTAGGATTAGGGTTAGGGTACGACTTAGGGCTAGGGTTAGGGCTAGGGTTAGGGTTAGGGTTAGGGTTAGGGTTTAGGGTTATGGTTAGGGTTAGGGGTTAGGGGTTAGGGGTTAGGCTTAGGGTTAGCGTTACGGTTAGGGGTTAGGGGTTAGGGTTAGGGCTAAGGTTAGGGTTAGGGTTAGGGTTAGGGTTAGGGCTAGGGTTAGGGTTAGGGTTAGGGTTACGGCTAGGGTTAGGGTTAGGGTTAGGTTAGGCTTAGGGTTAGGAGTTAGGGTTAGGGTTTCTATTAGGTTAGTTTTAAGGGCTAAGGTTAGTTTTAGGGTTAAGGTTGGGTTAGGGTTAGGATTAGGGTTAGGGTACGACTTAGGGCTAGGGTTAGGGCTAGGGTTAGGGTTAGGGTTAGGGTTAGGGTTTAGGGTTATGGTTAGGGTTAGGGGTTAGGGGTTAGGGGTTAGGCTTAGGGTTAGCGTTACGGTTAGGGGTTAGGGGTTAGGGTTAGGGCTAAGGTTAGGGTTAGGGTTAGGGTTAGGGTTAGGGCTAGGGTTAGGGTTAGGGTTAGGGTTACGGCTAGGGTTAGGGTTAGGGTTAGGTTAGGCTTAGGGTTAGGAGTTAGGGTTAGGGTTTCTATTAGGTTAGTTTTAAGGGCTAAGGTTAGTTTTAGGGTTAAGGTTGGGTTAGGGTTAGGATTAGGGTTAGGGTACGACTTAGGGCTAGGGTTAGGGCTAGGGTTAGGGTTAGGGTTAGGGTTAGGGTTTAGGGTTATGGTTAGGGTTAGGGGTTAGGGGTTAGGGGTTAGGCTTAGGGTTAGCGTTACGGTTAGGGGTTAGGGGTTAGGGTTAGGGCTAAGGTTAGGGTTAGGGTTAGGGTTAGGGTTAGGGCTAGGGTTAGGGTTAGGGTTAGGGTTACGGCTAGGGTTAGGGTTAGGGTTAGGTTAGGCTTAGGGTTAGGAGTTAGGGTTAGGGTTTCTATTAGGTTAGTTTTAAGGGCTAAGGTTAGTTTTAGGGTTAAGGTTGGGTTAGGGTTAGGATTAGGGTTAGGGTACGACTTAGGGCTAGGGTTAGGGCTAGGGTTAGGGTTAGGGTTAGGGTTAGGGTTTAGGGTTATGGTTAGGGTTAGGGGTTAGGGGTTAGGGGTTAGGCTTAGGGTTAGCGTTACGGTTAGGGGTTAGGGGTTAGGGTTAGGGCTAAGGTTAGGGTTAGGGTTAGGGTTAGGGTTAGGGCTAGGGTTAGGGTTAGGGTTAGGGTTACGGCTAGGGTTAGGGTTAGGGTTAGGTTAGGCTTAGGGTTAGGAGTTAGGGTTAGGGTTTCTATTAGGTTAGTTTTAAGGGCTAAGGTTAGTTTTAGGGTTAAGGTTGGGTTAGGGTTAGGATTAGGGTTAGGGTACGACTTAGGGCTAGGGTTAGGGCTAGGGTTAGGGTTAGGGTTAGGGTTAGGGTTTAGGGTTATGGTTAGGGTTAGGGGTTAGGGGTTAGGGGTTAGGCTTAGGGTTAGCGTTACGGTTAGGGGTTAGGGGTTAGGGTTAGGGCTAAGGTTAGGGTTAGGGTTAGGGTTAGGGTTAGGGCTAGGGTTAGGGTTAGGGTTAGGGTTACGGCTAGGGTTAGGGTTAGGGTTAGGTTAGGCTTAGGGTTAGGAGTTAGGGTTAGGGTTTCTATTAGGTTAGTTTTAAGGGCTAAGGTTAGTTTTAGGGTTAAGGTTGGGTTAGGGTTAGGATTAGGGTTAGGGTACGACTTAGGGCTAGGGTTAGGGCTAGGGTTAGGGTTAGGGTTAGGGTTAGGGTTTAGGGTTATGGTTAGGGTTAGGGGTTAGGGGTTAGGGGTTAGGCTTAGGGTTAGCGTTACGGTTAGGGGTTAGGGGTTAGGGTTAGGGCTAAGGTTAGGGTTAGGGTTAGGGTTAGGGTTAGGGCTAGGGTTAGGGTTAGGGTTAGGGTTACGGCTAGGGTTAGGGTTAGGGTTAGGTTAGGCTTAGGGTTAGGAGTTAGGGTTAGGGTTTCTATTAGGTTAGTTTTAAGGGCTAAGGTTAGTTTTAGGGTTAAGGTTGGGTTAGGGTTAGGATTAGGGTTAGGGTACGACTTAGGGCTAGGGTTAGGGCTAGGGTTAGGGTTAGGGTTAGGGTTAGGGTTTAGGGTTATGGTTAGGGTTAGGGGTTAGGGGTTAGGGGTTAGGCTTAGGGTTAGCGTTACGGTTAGGGGTTAGGGGTTAGGGTTAGGGCTAAGGTTAGGGTTAGGGTTAGGGTTAGGGTTAGGGCTAGGGTTAGGGTTAGGGTTAGGGTTACGGCTAGGGTTAGGGTTAGGGTTAGGTTAGGCTTAGGGTTAGGAGTTAGGGTTAGGGTTTCTATTAGGTTAGTTTTAAGGGCTAAGGTTAGTTTTAGGGTTAAGGTTGGGTTAGGGTTAGGATTAGGGTTAGGGTACGACTTAGGGCTAGGGTTAGGGCTAGGGTTAGGGTTAGGGTTAGGGTTAGGGTTTAGGGTTATGGTTAGGGTTAGGGGTTAGGGGTTAGGGGTTAGGCTTAGGGTTAGCGTTACGGTTAGGGGTTAGGGGTTAGGGTTAGGGCTAAGGTTAGGGTTAGGGTTAGGGTTAGGGTTAGGGCTAGGGTTAGGGTTAGGGTTAGGGTTACGGCTAGGGTTAGGGTTAGGGTTAGGTTAGGCTTAGGGTTAGGAGTTAGGGTTAGGGTTTCTATTAGGTTAGTTTTAAGGGCTAAGGTTAGTTTTAGGGTTAAGGTTGGGTTAGGGTTAGGATTAGGGTTAGGGTACGACTTAGGGCTAGGGTTAGGGCTAGGGTTAGGGTTAGGGTTAGGGTTAGGGTTTAGGGTTATGGTTAGGGTTAGGGGTTAGGGGTTAGGGGTTAGGCTTAGGGTTAGCGTTACGGTTAGGGGTTAGGGGTTAGGGTTAGGGCTAAGGTTAGGGTTAGGGTTAGGGTTAGGGTTAGGGCTAGGGTTAGGGTTAGGGTTAGGGTTACGGCTAGGGTTAGGGTTAGGGTTAGGTTAGGCTTAGGGTTAGGAGTTAGGGTTAGGGTTTCTATTAGGTTAGTTTTAAGGGCTAAGGTTAGTTTTAGGGTTAAGGTTGGGTTAGGGTTAGGATTAGGGTTAGGGTACGACTTAGGGCTAGGGTTAGGGCTAGGGTTAGGGTTAGGGTTAGGGTTAGGGTTTAGGGTTATGGTTAGGGTTAGGGGTTAGGGGTTAGGGGTTAGGCTTAGGGTTAGCGTTACGGTTAGGGGTTAGGGGTTAGGGTTAGGGCTAAGGTTAGGGTTAGGGTTAGGGTTAGGGTTAGGGCTAGGGTTAGGGTTAGGGTTAGGGTTACGGCTAGGGTTAGGGTTAGGGTTAGGTTAGGCTTAGGGTTAGGAGTTAGGGTTAGGGTTTCTATTAGGTTAGTTTTAAGGGCTAAGGTTAGTTTTAGGGTTAAGGTTGGGTTAGGGTTAGGATTAGGGTTAGGGTACGACTTAGGGCTAGGGTTAGGGCTAGGGTTAGGGTTAGGGTTAGGGTTAGGGTTTAGGGTTATGGTTAGGGTTAGGGGTTAGGGGTTAGGGGTTAGGCTTAGGGTTAGCGTTACGGTTAGGGGTTAGGGGTTAGGGTTAGGGCTAAGGTTAGGGTTAGGGTTAGGGTTAGGGTTAGGGCTAGGGTTAGGGTTAGGGTTAGGGTTACGGCTAGGGTTAGGGTTAGGGTTAGGTTAGGCTTAGGGTTAGGAGTTAGGGTTAGGGTTTCTATTAGGTTAGTTTTAAGGGCTAAGGTTAGTTTTAGGGTTAAGGTTGGGTTAGGGTTAGGATTAGGGTTAGGGTACGACTTAGGGCTAGGGTTAGGGCTAGGGTTAGGGTTAGGGTTAGGGTTAGGGTTTAGGGTTATGGTTAGGGTTAGGGGTTAGGGGTTAGGGGTTAGGCTTAGGGTTAGCGTTACGGTTAGGGGTTAGGGGTTAGGGTTAGGGCTAAGGTTAGGGTTAGGGTTAGGGTTAGGGTTAGGGCTAGGGTTAGGGTTAGGGTTAGGGTTACGGCTAGGGTTAGGGTTAGGGTTAGGTTAGGCTTAGGGTTAGGAGTTAGGGTTAGGG